>NW_016107515.1:3287862-3408486 GCF_001604975.1 Cebus imitator
GCAATGGCGCGATCTCAGCTCACCGCAACCTCCGCCTCCTGGGTTCAGGCAATTCTCCTGCCTCAGCCACCTGAGTAGCTGGGATTACAGGCACGTGCTACCATGCCCAGCTAATTTTTTTTGTAGTTTTAGTAGAGACGGGGTTTCACCGTGTTGACCAGGATGGTCTCGATCTCTTGACCTCGCGATCCACCCGCCTCGGACTCCCAAAGTGCTGGGATTACAGGCGTGAGCCACCGCGCCCGGCCTTGATAGGCACTTTCTAAATATTTGTGGAATGGATACAAGATGTGGTCTGACTTAAAGCCTGTACTCCCTCCTCCATGGAAATGGTGCAGGTGAAAGTGCTGTTAAACTGCTATGTGTAGCTGGGCAGTGGGGGGAGGCAAAGTGGTGCACGAGAGGCTGCTGGGTTGGGAATGTCACCTAGCCCCTCTGAGTCTCAGCCTCCTCACCAGCTAAATGGGGATAGTAAAATCTATCTTGCCACTTTGGGGCTGGAAACAAACAACTGTGGTGTATAAGAACAATGCTGCTGGTTGGAAGGTACAGGGGAAGTGTACGGTATGCTGTTATCCAGGGAAGTCATGCCATTGGCCTCAGGAGGGCATTTCTAACTCCATGGAAGCCAGAGGAAAAGCAAGTGGTGAAAAGAAAGCAGGCTTGGGCACAGCAATCTCATGTGTTTTAAAATCAGGTTTGGGGCTTAATTAGTGGCTCTCTGTAATGCACCACAGACAAAAGAATTTCAGCAAGCCTTGTCTCCCTGCCTTTTATTTGAAATACAAGGGAGGCGACAGGTTAGAAGAAAACCCTGCTGCTCTTGCAGGGTGGTATTGATTCCTGGGAATTAAATAGTAATGCAAAGAGGCAGTGGCAGACTCCCTTCCACCCTGCAGCAGGCAAACTGCCTGGGCTTATCAGAGAACCCAGGGAGGCACTTCAGAAGCAGCAGCCCCAAAACAGACCAACAGGGTGAGCTGCTTTCCCACACGCAAATCAGGGGCAGGACTCCGCCAAGAACACCCTCTAGTCTAGAGGACTCCTGCTCATGTCACAGTCCCCTTCCCTCCCATCGGGATTCCAACAGAGCTGAGATGCTAATGCCCTTTGCTGTCTATATCTGATCCTCTTCAAAGAAGCAGCATGAATGTCCGTGTGTGTCTGTGTATGTGTGTGTAAACATACATGCACCCAAAACCACACATGCATATTTAACACATTAGACAAATCATTCATGGGTGGTGGGGGACATGTGGAATGGGAGTAGAAGATGGGGATAAAGGGTAAGAAATTGTTAAATAAAATCATAGGAGGCCATTGTTTTGGACTGAGCTCCTGTACTAGGCCCCAACAGATCAAACCAAGATGGAGTCATTTGTGCTAAGTGAGAAATTTAAGGAAGCAGGGAAATTCCCAAAACAGGCTAGTTTTTCTTAAAAACAGAAGGTTCACAACAACCAGTTGGAAAGGGCATGGTCGCTTGAGCTGGCATGATAAAGAAGTCCCCTGTGCTTTAACTCTTACAAGGAAAATAACCTGAAGTAACCTGATATTAACCAACCCACTTTTTTGGATCATTCCATTTCCTTCTTCCTGCTCAAGCTACCTTACAATAACCAATTGTTTTGCTGCACACAAGAGAGCTCCTTCTGTTTTTTAGATAGGGATGCCTGACTCATGAATCACTAACAAGAGTCAATTAGAACACTAAAACCAATTTGATACTATTTTGTTTTATGACAAAATGCGCACAGTTATACACACACAGAACAGAGATGGATCTTGCACAGACCAATGAAGATAATGTGTCATGAACTCAGGAGTGTGATTAATTCAACCCTCTGTACCTGACATCTAAAGAAAGCAAAAAGAAGAATATCCTGCTAGCACTCAGCACACAAGACCCCAGGGAGAAATCTGACCCTGCCATTAATTAGAGTGAGACATATTCATTCATTCATTCATTCCTTCCTTCCTTCAGGTAGCTTCAAGAGCCAGGCATTGTGCTGGGGTGGGCAGAGGTTGGAGCACTCTTTCCTCATAGCACTCTGCATTCTGCAGGCCCAAAGACAAGTCCACAGAGGGTGACAACACAGGTGCTATAATGGAGCAGGCACAAGCTGCTCCTAGGACCACAAGAGACTTGGGGAGGAGGATTAGAGAAGGCTTCCCAGGAGAGTGACATTTAACCTGACTTCTGAGAGTTAGGTAGGATTTAGTTAGGCTAAGAGCAGAGGTGATGCATTCAGGCAGTAAGAATGGTATTCAGCACATTGAGAAGAGAGTGCTGCACAAGTGAGGACCTGAAAGAACTGCAGTGGAGCGGAAGCGCAGAGAGTATGGGCGGGAGAGACTGAAGCTGAAAGCATTAACTCTGTGAAGTCAGGGGAGTATGCCTTGCTCTGTGAGCTTCCCTACGTTTCTACATTCAAAGTCCCCTGTTATGCAGGAGACAGTAACACAAAATGATTGGTGCCGTGGTATCAGTGTGCATACATGGTTATGAATATACAGACAAGGAAGTCCCTAATTCTGCCTGAGGGCAGAGGGGAGGGAAGAGGGAATGGAATTGAGAAAACCTCAGAAAGGAAGTGTTAGCTGAGCTGAACTCAAAACGAGTTTAGGATTCTATCTGCAGAGAAAGATGAGAAATTGGAAGAGCATTCCAAGCAAAAGACACCGCATTAAGCAAAAGCAGAAGTCTCCTGACCAACGTCTAAGTTGTGAATAGAAATATCAAAACCTGGCTAAGCACAGTAGTTCACGCCTATAATCCCAGCACTTTGGGAGGTGGAGGTGGGCAGATCACTTAAGGCCAGAAGTTCGAGACCAGCCTGGCTAACACGGTGAAACGTTGTCTCTACTAAAAAATACAAAAATTAGCAGGGAGCAGTGGCTGGCACCTGTAATCTCAGCTGCTTGGGAGGCTGAGGCACCAGAAGCGCTTGAACCTGGGAAGTGGAGGTTGCAGTAAGTCGAGATGGCACCACTGCACTCCAGCTTGGGCAACAGAGTGAGACCCCATTTCAAAAAAATAATAAAATCAGAACCCTCAAACCCTGCATGATAATAGAGTACCTTGGTAACCCCCTGCCCAGGTTTAGCCAATTGACTCAAATAACTTTTTTTTTTTAAAAAAGATGATTCTGGGAATTCCCTATGTCCATGATTCAGATACAGCCAACACCTTTTTCTCCTGAGAATTAGGAGTCATCTTTACCCATTTTAAGACTGCTAAGCAGAGTAGCAAACAACGACTCTCCTTTTTCTTGAGGAATGAAACATAAAAACAAAAACCCTCTCTTAAGAGGGGAAAAACCATCTCCCTCCGGGTCTGGAGCAATATTAAATTTTATCAGTTACTCAGCAGCCAGCAAAGCACAGAAGGAAGCCAGTGTGAAACGCCTTTCAAAGTAACTGGAGTTGACAACTAAACTTGCTCAGTGAGGGGGAGAAAATGAGTTAATAGAGGAAGAAGTCAGGCCTTTCATCCTTCACCTGAGCTGGTCCTTTTCATATGCTAAGAGGCTAAGAGCAAGCTGGATGAAGGTATTCGACACTATCATTAAAAAAAATCAACACCAGGCTAAGGCAGACATCTCCCCCTGAGTCCTATCAAGACACCCAGGGTTACAAAAAATAAGGTTGGCCTGCTGCACTGGGCTGTAATTACCCAAACAATGACAATCTGTTGAAGACAAGCATCCTCTCCCATCCCCCAAACACACAACACTCCCCAAATGGAAGCTTGGCATCCAGCACCGTAACTGCTAAATTTCCACATGTGGTTCTATCCTGGGCAACGGTTCCAGTAGGTGGACATAGTCTCTATGCTTGGGGTGGTACGATGCGTTGTTCTATGACGCCAAGTAAAAGCCAGTAAAAAATGGCTATGCTGTTGTCAGCTGAGAAGGTCGAAACCACCAGGAGAAAATTATAGAACATATGCTCTGGGGGCCTTATTTGTTTTCATCTAAATGTTCAATTTTGAGAAGTTGGTGTCTGTAGAAAGCAAACAGCACATTCTATGGTCTGGATTTTCAAGATGGATCTTTGTATATTTCATGTCCTTTCTATCCCATGAAAATGAATGTATGAGTACAAATTAATGTGTTTGAAATATTGCCACTTTATGGTTTATTAAATGTGTATTGGAAGATGCTAGATTTTATAGACTGAAGAGGGCTCTTAAATTCAGAAGGTAAAGAACTGAGAATGAGCCCAGCTATTCCCCTATTTCCAGTGAATACTAAAGGAAAAAAAATAGGTCACATTAGAGCAGTGGTTTCTGGGCATGGTCTCTAGGCTGGCAGCATCAACAGTACCTGGGAACTTGTTAGGAAAATAAGTTACTGGACCCTTGGACCCCACTATCCAGAATAATGATCAGAAACGTGTTTTAACAGCTCCTCCAGGTTACTAGGGGCGCCTGCTCAGGTCTGAGACCTTCTGCACTAGAACCGTGGCTCTTCACACAAGCTTACAGTTAGCATCGCCTGGTCATCATCAACTTCTCATTGAAATGCCCCCACAAACCCCAGACCAATTCAATTGGAATACTTGGGACAGGGGTCTAGGTACTGCTGCTTTTGATGCAGGATTTTTCTTCTCAGTCACTTTGCAAGCCGGGGACCCCAAGCCAGTACACCCTGTCCAAGACTCTCTCAGCCCATCCACCTATGTTATAGCTTGTACCCAGGTTCAGTGATTTCTGATCTCTTATGCCACAACCAAGAAGAATGAGGATATGTGGGGCACTGAAGGGTGAGCAGGGCATAGAATAATTTTCCTGAGCAATGAAAACAGCTTTCAGCAGAGAGGGGACAAGCGGGGGCTGGAGGGGGAGCACTGGTTCCCCTACCCCAAGGTGGGAAAGTTGCCCCCCCACCCCTCCCCGCACCTTGTGTGACTGGTCAAGGGCCTTTTATGGACTCTGAATGGGGAGTGCTGATTGGTTTGTGAGTAGGCAAAAAAAGGTTAAAGCGAAGACACCACTCAAAATAGGGCATGACAGTGTAGAAAACCAGTTAGGAAAAGGTAAGTATACGTAAAATAAGTGAAGGGTGGGGATCAATCAGAGGAAACTGTGCCAAATGCTAAGACAAGTTCTCAATCGGGTTTGAGGATTTAACATATAGCTTGGCTTTCAGGTTTGAAACTGGAGATGGAGTTTCACTGGGGACCCGCCCCTATCTGCCTATGCATTTCGCTGCCTCCTTCTGTTTTCACTTTTAGAAAGCTCCCCAGGTGGTTTGTAATCTCGGCACTTTGGGAGGCCAAGGCAGGAGGATCACTTGAGGTCAGGGGTTTAGGACCAGCCTGGGCAATATAGTGAGGCCCCTATCTCTATAAAAAATAAACAAATAAATTAGCCAAGTGTGGTGGCCAGTATCTATAGTCCTAGCTATTTTGAGAACCGCTATATACTATGATATGAGAAATTGAGATAAGGTACTTTTGGACTCTGGTTTTCATTTTAGCTCAAAGTAATCATGGCTACTAAATGCCTCCTATTCATTGAGGAAACTTTTGAGAAGAGAAGAGATTTCCATCTTCATGAACCGGAGAGGTGAGATGTGAAGCTCACCAAAAGCATCAAAATTTGTACCACATTCAGTGGTGATAACAGTGTTTAATAACTCATCCAGCAAAGACAGTTGCTCACCCAGAGAAAGGGCTGGGTTAGTCCCCACAGTCAGAATTCATTATAAAAGCACTGCACTCAGAGGTGGGAAAGAGTGACACACACCTCCCACACACCTCAAGTCCAGATGCCACAATCCCCCACGGGGAGCTCAGAGCCTCCCACTCACTTCTTGGCTTTGAAGCCCCAAGTACTGAGGGTATGTGAGACAGCAGCCTCTTCTCACCAGTGTCTGATGTCAGAGAATGTGCAAAATGATGACAGCCTGTCAGGGTAGAGCTCCTGGGGGCCACTCCCCTGGGATGCGCAGAGCCTCAGCATCCTGCTTTACAAACAACTGTGAACTGGGGCCATCTCTGTACCAACCCTGGAACTTGACAATTTGCACATTATAACTGGGTCCCTCAAACTGGGGTACACTGGTGTACTCCCAAGGATCCATATTTTTTCCCATTAAAAGGGATCTGAACATTATTAAAATGTAAAAAACATTGCAGATTGGCTTTTCAACAGAAAGAGGCAAATTTTGTTTTTTTAGAGATAATCAGGGTCTGCTCTGTCACCTGGGCTGAAGTGCAGTGGCAAGATCATGGCTCATGGAAACCTCGAACTCCTGGCCTCAAGAAGCCACCCACCTCAGCCTCTCCAGCAGCTAGGACTATGGGTACATGCCACCACACCCGGCTAACTTGTTTTCATTTTTTTTTTTTTTTTTTTTTTTTGGAGAGACAGAGGTCTTCCTCTGTCCAGGCTGGTCTGAAACTCCTGGCCTCAAGTAATCCTCCTCCCTGGGCCACCCAAATTGCTGGGATCACAGGCACAATCACCTTTCCTGATTGAGGCAACATTCTGTAGGATGTCACCACAGAAATGATGGGCAAACCCTCATGTTTCTATACTATGAGTAAGACTGAAATCTCCCTTTAAAAAAGAAAATTTTGAAGATTAAATAGTTGAGACTGGAACCAGCTCAACAGCTGGCTACTGAATGTGCTTATAGAAACATCATCATCTCTAACCTCCTCACCTGAATGAATCCTGAATATCTAAGCTCTTGGATATTATACTCTCTTTCCATTAAATAATGTGGGAATAGAAAAAGAAAGAGAAGACAAAGACCTTGCCTTTGTATCCCCTTTGCCTGTGATTACACAGAGTCTGAATTAGACTGACCTGGGTTTGAATTTTGACCCTGATATTTATTTGCTCAATGTATTTGGCCTTGAATGCTAATGAAGTCTATGAATTTCAGGTTTTTCATCTCTAAAATGGGAATAATAAGCCTTAGTATCTAAGATCAGGGTGAACAGAGAGAAAGTGGAGATTGCATTTAGCACAGTGCCTAGCAAACAACAAAATAAGTAGAGCTATAGGCTGGATGTGGTGGCTTACGCCTGTAATTCCAGAACTTTGGGAGGCCAAGGCGGGCGGATCACAAGATCAGGAGCTTGAGACCAGCCTGACCAACATGGTGAAACCCTGTCTCTACTAAAAATACAAAAAATTAGCCAGGCATGGTGGCGCGCCTGAAATCCCAGCTACTCAGGAGGCTTAAGCAGGAGAATCGCTTGAACTCAGGAGGCAGAGGTTGCTGTAAGCCGAGATCACACCACTGCACTCTAGCCTCAGTGACAGAGCGAGACTCCATCTCAAAAAAATAAAATAAAGTAGAGCTATGATCACTGATTATTTGCCACTGAACACTAGCTGATGTTTCACTCCTTTGTGTAGGCTTCCTTGACAAAAATGTCCCCCCTCCCACACATGTACATATCCTTTGTAGCTCTTGTACCCCAAATATGCATCTAGATTTCAGCCATTATATATTAGGGACAGGTTTTCTTGTTCCCAATGCCCAGCACACACTGGGTATATCATATGTATTAATACCTCCGCATGAATGAATGAATGAGGAAAGCTAATGCATTATTACATAGTGGTAAGACAATAAGTGGCTTAATTGGGATGGTAAAAGTAGAAAGAGACAGGAGAGACAGCACGCAAGCAAACTGATCATAATGGTTGACTATGGATCTGACCAGTAAAAGAATGTTGCTCTGCAGAGTTTTCGAATTACAGTCAATCTTAGACACAGTTCATTCAGAAAGCTCTTCTCTGAGGATGTTCTAGGAAGGAGGGAGAAAGGGGCAATGCTCACACAAACACGTAGAAAAAAATGTATTGGTTGTTTGGGTCTGTGTAGTACTCTGAAGCCAGTCCCATCTAAAGACTGAGAGCATCCTGGACATTACTTAAGGACAAAGAGGAGCTGCCAGAGGAACCTGGGTCAAATCAATAACCCTCCTTCCCTCTTCCAATGCTTAAGACTTCTAGGCCTGTGTCTAATTGCTACCTCTCAGGCTCCATCTGGCTTATCTTCTGCAGATTCAGCTCTTTGGAAGCCCTCCACTTACTCCCACTGAGACTTTCCTTTGGTTTCTATCCCCGCCTAATCTCTGAATGACGTCTACAAAACACATAATGACTTCACGGCCGCAGGCATCTCCCCGCCAGCATCCCACTCCACGCCCTATCTCTGGAATCTGGGTGCAGGCAATCTACCCATCCAGGAGGACACTTAATCATTTTTGCCGTTTCAGAAGGTAACTGGAGAAAAAAAAACCCAAGTAAATCAGCTAAGAAAGCAGACACGAGTTTTCTTGGCCATCTAGGCATAGGAAACTCCTCCTCCCACCCCTGCAAACCAGGGCGTGAGTACATGGACAAGCCATCTAAAAAGGCTGCAATAATGTCTATACCCACATTCTGAGAAAGCCTGGCCAATAAGACGCATGGTGACAAAATGCTACACGATTAACTCCAATCCCCTAGCTATCCTTCACAACCATGGGGGTTAGTCACAGGAAAAGTAGGCCTGCAGAGCAAGCCATTGACTTTTATCTTTAGACTCCAGCTGCTATCCATCAGCATCAATATTTTACAATTTAATCAACTCAGCCCTAGTCGGAGTCTAAGATATCTACATCATCAGGAGGACTCACCGCATCCTGATAGCTAAGGACCTCCAGGATGCTGTTGAGCAATTCAACGCAGTACTTCTTCTCCAGGACCTGGTGCTGCATCTCATCCTTCTGCTCCAGCAGCTCCTTCAGCTCTTTGGTGATGACAGGAAGCAGAATGTCCCGGCATTCTGGAATAAAGACAGTTCAGAGGCATGTAGAATTCCTCATTTTTTAGTTTTTTTTCTTCCATATATGCATATAATTTTTCATTAAATAGTTAATGAAGACATTCTCCTTGTAAAAAATAAAAATATTAAAGATTAGGTTAAGATTTCTTGAGAACATCGTTCACAATTCTAGTCCCTTTTCTAACCCTTCCTACCCAGAGGCAACCAGTTATTTTATTCAGTACATTGTAATATATTCTATAAATCTTATATATACACATACATATAAAAATGTGCCATATGAAATATCTAATGTTATTTTAATTTTGCATTTCATTTAAGGAAGTCATATCATATTGTGATTATAAACTTCCAAGATCCTTTTATCTGATTTTACTTGTGTGTTTATCAGTATAAAACATATGGTGTTATTTTTGCTTTGTTTCCATTTTATACCAGGGGACCAATATATATATATTACTCTGAACCTTGATTTTTTTTTTCAGTCACTAATATTTCTTGGGGCACTTTATTATTACATTTGGGGACCAGCTTATTTTCTAACCATTTTATAGTACTCTCTATTATGGATGTATGTGTCTATTCAGCCATACCTGTACTACTGGACAGTTTTCACTGGTACAGACAGTACAGAATGAAAAACTTTTACTTGCATCCTTGTGCACACTGCTTTCATTTGCCAGCCTGGCCAACATGGTGAAACTCCATCTCTATTAAAAATACAAAAAGTAACTGGGTGTGGTGGTGTGCGCCTCTAATCCCAGCTACTTGGGAGGCTGAGGCAGGAGAAGCACTTGAACCCATGAAGTGGAGGTTTCAGTGAGCTGAGATGGCGCCACTGCACTCCAGCCTGGGTAACAGAGGGAGACTTTGTCTCAAAAAAAAAAGAGAAGTAAATTAAAACTTTTGCAGAGAATGGTATGTCTCTTGACATTGTTGTTTCAGGGAAATTTCTGGAAGGTTCTGAAGCCCTTTGCAGCTTTGTCTCCATATTTCCCTTGAAAACAGAAAATCTTGAGGGATCAAAAAAAAAAAAAATCCAATAATGTGTCAAGCTGTCCCCACTCAGTTGCTGCTTGAGCTGCAATATGAATCATACATACCAGGATTTCATTTTAATTCAATCCAACAAATAGATGTTGGACATAGTTAATGCAGAAGATACTCTCTTTATGGAGATACAGAGATAAGATGTGGTTCTTGCCCATTAGGTACTTAAAAACTGACAGAGGTGATTACAGAAGAAAAAAAAAAGGCAAAAACCAATGAGCAATGGCAAAAATTAGAATAAAACAAAGGTTGGAAGCGGTAGAGGACATCTCTTATTCTGTCAGCTCAAGAGTTACACCCACTCCTTCTGGCACAGCACTCTGACTGTACACGGGGGAGCCATACTGCCATGGGCTATAATCCTGAGAAGCTGTTATAAGGCTCCTCTCCTTCCCTTGGAGAAGGGCTGGACACCTGACCCCAATTAGGATGGCCTCCTGAAATCTGAATCTTGAGGGAACTTTCATAATAGTAACTGCCAATGTTACTAATACACGGTATATTGAGTTCTTACAATATGCTAGGCACCGTTGCAAGTGTCTTGCATGAATCATCTCAGTAAATTCTCCAAGTGACTAAGGGAGGTAGATTCTATTATTTTACCATTTTGCTGCTGAGGAAACAAAGGGACTCGTCATGTGTACACGGCAAGTAAGTGGTAAATCCAGCCCGACTGCAGAGACTGTGCTCTTAAGCACTACATGAAATGTGCAGTCTCAGCTGGGTATGGTGGCTCACGCCTTTAATCTCAGCACTTTGGGAGGCCGAGGCAGGTGGATCACTTGAGGTCAGGAGTTTGAGACCAGACTGGCCAAAATGGTGAAAGCCCATGTCTACTGGAAAAAAGAAAAAAAGCAAAAACTAGCTGGTGGTGGGCACCAGCTACTGGAGAGGCTGAGGTAGGAGAATAGTTTAAACCAGAGAGGAGGAAATTACAGTGAGCTGAGATCACACCACTGCACTCCAGCCTGAGCAACTGAGCAAGACTCCATCTCAAAAAGAAAAAGAAAAAAGAAATGTGCAGTTTCTTGGGCTCTGCTGTTATCACAGAAGTACCCCAAGGAGGCTGCCCAGGGGTGCATGCTGAATCCCCTCTCCCTCCAAGATTCTGATGCTCTCCTCTCTGATGACTAGTTCCCCAGCATTTCCTCTGATTCTATGGATTATTCCCTTTCTTCTAAATACATTTGTTTTTACTTAAATTTACCAGACTAATCGTTGGGACTCTTCAGTTTCAAGGAACAGACTCTTTCTTTCTTGAAACTGAAGAGCCCCAACTAATAGTCACAAAACACCCTGAGGGCTTCAGAAGCCCTCTCATGAGCTCTGGTTTGAAGCTTCACAGAAGACTTTATGGGATCTAATAGAATATGTTCTCTCAGAGCCCAATCTCAGCTTTTAATTAAATTCCAATAAGTGTAATTAATATCTATTCATCCCACTAAAAAGTAAGCTCTATGAGAGCTGAACTAAAATTCAAGTGCCTGGTATTGTACCTGGATCATAGAAGTGAGTCAGTCAATCTTGGCTGCATGAAAGGAGGAGGCAGCATTTGAGATAGTCCCTGACCAGTGGATAATATTGCAACAGGAAGAGTGAGGATTTAGAGAGCACTGGGTGATTCAGAGAACATAAATATAGGGTTACTTGTACATTCTCTTGGAAGTAGAATAATGCAAGATAACACTTAAGTGTTCTTAATTGCAATGGAAGTGTCAGTACTATGGAAACAGAAAATTATAGACGTCAAGAATGTTGATTCTGCTTTGCTGAAAATCGTAGATAAAATCGTTGGCCATGGCCTTTATGACGCTTATGAGAAATGCAACTGAAGATATTGTTGGGACTGGGCATGGTAGCTCACATCTATAATCCCAGCACTTTGGGAGGCTGAGGAAGCAGGATAACTTGAGCCCAGGAGTTCAAGACCAGCTTGGGCAAGATAGGAAGACCCAATCTCTGCAAAAAATCTAAAAACTAGTTGGGCATAGTGATGCATGCCTGTAGTCCCAACTACTCAGGAGGCTGAAGTGGGAAGATCACTTGAGCCCAGGAAGTAAGGGCTGCAGTGAGCCATGATCACACCACTGCATGCCAGCCTGAGCGACAGTGAGACCTTGTCTCAAAAGAAAAAAAAAGAAAAAAGAAAAAAACTTGTTGACCTAAGGAATTTGAGAGTACAAGACATTGATTAGCAACTACCCTTTGTTTAGAAAGATTAGGGGGAAAGTTGGAGAAAATATATCAATTAACCTATTACTTTATCAATTACCCTATTACTTAAATATTTAGTCCATATCTTGCCATCACAAAGTTTTTCATCCAGAAGTATTTATTAAGCAGGGCAAAAAAAAATATCTTACAATGTTCATTAAAAAGTTTATTTTAAAGTTATCTTCTCTCTTTTTTTTTTTCTTTTGCCTGGCTAAAAGTTATCTTCAAAAGGACTTAAACTTGTAACTTTGCAATGTGTTGTTTGCTAGAGAGAAATTAAGTGTTGGAATGCTTGCTGTAGAAAAACGAGGTGAGTTCATCTGAAGTGGTAAATGCTTTGTCATTGGAAGATGAATAACTTCCCTAACTTAATGATACTTAACTTCCCAATTATGCCTTCACTGATGTTGTGATAATTAAATCCAGCCAGAAGATAAAAATTGTGTATTATCTTATTAAGTTAGATAAAGGTGGTAAAGTCTTCCTCTTTGAAAAGTAGAATCAAAGATTCTTGAAAAGGAGATTTAAAATGCAACAGAAAGTCTTGTTTTTCCACAGTTCTCCAGGCAAAAGGGAGTTACCAAAAGCTGTGCCTTCAGGAAATCTGTGTCACTGCAGTGAAGATGCCATGATGACGACAATCCAGGTGATGACAATGAGTGTAAGAGTGTGGGGGTTGTCCCCTAGATTCCTAGCTTCTGACATAATGTATTTGGATTCTGTTGAAGCTAAAGATTTGATAAGCCCTTGAAGCAAGGTAGTAAGAAACAAATCAAAAGTGTTCAATTGCCTTGAGCTTAAAGTGCAAGAAGACTATGTTTTAAGGCTTAAAATAGCTTTCTGTGACTCAAGATTAAAAATTATTTAAAACTCTCCCCAACTGTAAAATGAGATCAGTAGGACCTACAGGAAGGAGCTATGAAAAGGCAGATCAAGAGCTAACCCATTCATGCATTTAATTAACTCATTCATTCCATCAGTCAGCCATTCTACACATTTATTGAAGGCTTACTATGTGCCAGTCACTATTCTGGGGTGGAATGGAATGACCAGGGGTTAACTACCCATCACTGCACAGAGCCAACAGAAGTAAGAAGCAGACTTGAGTAGACAGGAATAACACTTAGTCTTAAGAGTAGCAACTTATTAGGAGTGATCATAAAACAGAGCTATAGAACAACTGAGGTCAGGTTTTTCCTTAAAACGTCATTCTGTTAGCACTGTAGTTGAGATACCTCATATAAATCCCATTACTAAGATATGAATCCAAGGGAAAAAGCCACTTGGGAGATTTTAGATATGAAAGATGTCCTTGGGAAGTCACTGGTATTTAAATCCTACTTAAAGTTGAAATAAACTAGTAGATTTTTTCATGGAAAAGTCTGGTAGTGAATTCTCCATCCCTAGAAGTATTCAAGTAGTGGGTTGCTGTCTATGGATAGGCACGAGGAAGAGGTAAAGTATCATATGAAGGGTTGAACTGAATGATTGTTAAGGCCACATCCAAAATTCCAGGATTCTATAAAACGTAGCTTCCGAGCAAGTCGCAGGAGGAAGGATATATTTGCTAGGTGGAAAGACAGTGGACTTGTTTGCCTTGCTCACAAAGTACTGAGGCTGTGGGAGCTGCAGACCAGGCCCCAGGAGAAGCAATGGTTTATCAACCTGAAAGGTAGCAGCTTTACAGATTCTCAAAACCAGCATCCCCATAAGATGAAGGTTCATGGTTTGGAGAGTCAGCAAGATTTTCGCTGAAGATGCCATTCATAACATGGCCCGTTTTTCAGAAGGTACTTTGTCTTCTCTTTAACCATGCATTCTCAGAAATGTCTGGCTCCTCTGTTTGCAGATGAAATAATTTTTCTCATTTGTAATTGGAGCTGTGAAATTTTATTAGTCTGTAAAGCTTTAGGAAGCAGCATTTCTAAATTGCTGCTTGACTGTCAAGCCAACAAACACAAATGGTTTTGAAGATAAATAGTGCAAACCCTGAAATCAATCTTCATAGGCAGAGGTAATGAATGTCAGAGACCTGCACACCCAGGCTGGGTTCCTCTGCCTTAGGTATCCAGTGTCTGACAAAGACTGGGAGACTTGCCACCAAGTGACAAGTCCAAATTATAATTCAGACCAGCCATGGAGGAATCTGCAGAGCTTTCAACTCCTTCAGTTTTAAGCAAAAGGGTTTTCTTTGTCCAAGTGACTGCAGAGAAAAAAATGCAGTATTTCTGGGTTTTGGGTCCTCCGTTAAGTAAGTTTTGTCATGTGGTGGTCAGTGCTACCTACCTAAATGCATAGCCCTCTTGAAGTGTGGTGTGCTTTCGCAATTATTTGGTGTCTCAGGGACACTTCAAATAAGAGGATCCTTTTCTTCACCTGCTCCTCCCCAATATCAGCCCCAGTGGAAACTAAATGGAAATTCTTTGTCACTTTGGAAAACCACTTTGAAGTGCATCCAGCCAAAATCACATCTGTCACCGTAGTCGCAATCCAGCTCCAGCAGGAAACACTCCCAAAAATTATATCTGAATTGACCCTCTTCCCCACAAGTCTGTTGTTTCTCCTTTGCTGTCTCTCAAGAGTGAGGATACCCCAGTCACACAGTCAACCAAGCAAAGAAATCACCTTTGAGTTCTTCTTCTCTTTACACCAGCAACAAATCCATCATGAAGTTATGTCCACTCTACCATCAAGCCAACTTCCTCCATGTTCTGTGTCAAGTCTCCTAACTGCCCTCCCTGCTCCCTACACAGGAGTCCATTGTGGTCAGGAAATTCTTCATTAACTTCCTATGGCCCTCAGGATGACTTTTCTGAACCCTCTGGTATGGCTGGAGGTCATCTGTGAGCTTAACTCATCGTGAACACTCATCACTTGCCAATCCTCCACCTCCCTCTCTCTGTTTCAACCACAAATTCTCTCCTCCTGAATTTTTGCATGTTACTTTCTTTACCTGGAATGCTCTTGTCCTGCCCATCTTCTCCTGACTCTTTCTTGCCTTCTAACTCTTAATTTAGATGTCAAATCCTCTAGGACAATTTTCCTGACACCCCAACTCTGCCTTGGGTCACTCTCCTTCATTCCTATAGCACCCATAATATATTTCAATATATTTCCATCTAACCATTTATCACGTGATATGGCCATTGTCTAAGTAACAGGAAAACCAGTAAGATTATTGGGGTTGTTCCATAAATGAAAGTAAGGCCCAAGCTTAGGACAAAAGTCACTAATTATGCCACATTCAAACTTCAAATTGTCTCCAGTAGTTGGGGTACACCATCATCCCTCTAGGTTTTTTGAGACAGACTAGTTCAGGACCAGCCCTACACCAAACCACATGCACTCACCCAGAACTGAGAGAAAGTCAGCTGTGGCCATTGGATATAATGCAATGTCCATGGAGAGATGCCATTACCCCTTTCATCCTTGAAACTGATGTTGAGAGGAGAACCCAAAGAGTCACTTATAAAACATAAGAAGACAAGATGGACCCTATTTCCCTGCTAGGGAAATGCTTGCCAATCTGTGAACCCAGGTACATCTTGGTCCCACCATCAGAATGCAGATTTTAGGACATTCTGGAATGTGGTGCACTGTAGTTTCCCAGCTTCCTTCTTACTGTTGGGGAAGAAGATTAAACACAAGCAATGCATCTGTGTCAAAGCTCAGTCATGTCCTCAGTATGAGTGCCCATGTTTCTAAGCCTGACTGTGGCAGTCTGCACTTGGAATCTCATTCTACTCATGGGTTAATCGACTCTTCAGACCTGTTCCATTTTTCACAGACTTTAAGGTGAAACTCATTCGGCTTTGGCCAAGTTCCTTTGACTGAAAGTCAAATTTCCCTCAGTTCAACTCTCTTGGAGACTGGCAACGGGGTGGGGCTATAGCTGTCACAGCTCACCCTGCCCTCCCCTTGTAATTGAAACCTAAAATTCTCCCAGGCAGTGCTGAGCAGTGTGAACCCAGCTCTGCTCTGCCAGGCTGCTTTCCTTCTGTTTGGTTTGGGAGCATTTGCAGTTGTTGAAAGCCACTTGGCTGGATCAAGTAGACACAAAGAGAGACCTCCATAGACATGATTCTTGTCAGACAGCAATTTGTTCTCACAACCTCCCTCCTCCAAACAGCATATCATGAAGAAAATTAATTCCACCCACTGGGAAATCAATAATACCCACAAATTTCATATTCCAGATCAGGTTACAAGTCTTTTACAACTCCACCAGCATTTTTCCCCCAACGCATTCTTCAGCAGCTCCCCATGAGTCATTTGCCTCACCCCCCAAATGATTCAGAATCACCACCCGCAGCCCTCCGGCCAGCCTCCACCACCATCTATGTCTCTACTTTATGAACCCCTCAGGGGCAAAAATATGTCTCCCAGCTAAACAAACACATCCTATTTAGAGATGTTAGAACTCAGCAACGGTTAAAATTCTCTCCAGGTATCTTAGAAGGGAGAAAACATAGTTAGGCAGTAAATCCTTAAGGAAAGACATACTTCCAGAACTTTATACTAGATACCCATTGAAAGTCCAAACCAAGCTCTTGCTTTTACCATGTATGCTTTATATTGAACATAAAAAGTGATTTTGCACTAAGCCTAATAAGCAAATGCCCTATAATAAGTTGGCTCATGCCAATTAGAAGCACAGAGACAGCAGGGAGGGTAGACTGACATGTAACAGCTGGAAGTGTTATTATGTATGTATGTGTGTAGGAATGGGGTCTTGGTATGTTGCCCAGGCTGGTCTCAAATTCTTGGGCTCAAGCAATCCACACACCCTGGCCTCCCAAAGTGAAGAACTTTGAACAGGATGGGAACACGTTTGTATCCAAAAGAAAGTCACACTGATTATGAATATAATTTGAAAGCTCTGATAGTCAACATGCAATATATTTGTATTCTTATACATGTATGTTTAAATATATATACATACATATGTATACATACATACATATCAATGAATACTCACTGTTCTCATGGATATTACATTCTAGTGGAGTGTCATAAACAATTAAATAAACAAGATAATAGTTGACTTAGGTTAGATATTCCAGAGGCAAACTCTATAATGAAGTTTGGGTGAAAAGGACTTATTAGGAGATGTTCCAGAAAAAAAATGGAAGGGGAGTAGGGAAGTGGAGGGAACAAGGCCAAGCTGAGTGTAAAAATCAAGCCAACCTCACAAAGGTAACTTTTGAGCTCAATTCCACAAGGAGTTCTGGAGACAGTATAGATTCCAGGGGTGATGAACCTGGAATGTTCAGAACCAGGGGATGGACAGCATTTGGGGTGGTTCCAGTCTCTGGGAAAAGTAGGGTCCTGCAGCCCGAGGGCAGCCCCAGGATGCAGGTGCTGGAGTTGCCCTGGGCAGGGCCCTGAGATCAGATGTTACAACAATGGGTACCAATAACTGTACCAGCAAGGCAATTAACCAAGTAACAGGAATGAAAGAGTCTAGGGGTTTGGGAAGACCAATTCATACAGTGCAGTCAAGGGAGGGCCTCGCTGAGCTAGACACACTTGAGCTGAGAACTGAAGGGGGAGAAGGGAGCTGCATGCACAGGTCTCAGGGAGGCGTACTCTCAGAGGAAGGGGCATGGAAAGGCGCTGGTGTGGAAATCTGCTGAACTTGGAGGAGTGGTATGGATGCAAGTGTGGCTGGACTGCAGGAAACAGGGGTTTAATGTGAGATGATAAATTTGGAGAAGCTGCCAGGACCAGGTCTTATCAGGCCCTGTGGCCCATGGTAAAAAGTTTGATTCCTGGGTAAAGGTAAACAGTTTTTGTTTTTGTGTTTTTAATGGAGGGTGAAGGGTGTGCCTAGAGAGGAAGGTGGGAGAACACTGAGGAGGCTTTCTATAGAGGTAAAGAAGGGGTCTTGTATTTATTGTGCCCTCACTGTCTACCACGCATTCTCTCTGTGAAGTATATCATTACATCTATTTTACGGATGAGGGAACTGAAGCTTAGAGAAGTTCAGTAACTTGCCTAAAATCACACAGCTAGTAAGCAGAGCTGAGCTAAACTCAGGAAATACGATTCCAGAGCCCATATTCATACCTACTAAGTTATGCTTCTTCCGTTCTATAACAATGCAGGAGAGAGAAGATGAATGCTTGATTCATTTGCAGCAGTAGAGACAAGGGGACAAGTAGAGAGGGAAGTCGACGAACTTGGGTTATGTTTTGAAGGCAGAGTCGACATGGCCTGCTGATGAATCCATCATCAGGCGCTGCATACATATTTAAGCATATGCATTCTGGAGCACTTGAGTGAGACAGCAATAGATTCATTTTAGGGTTTATCAAATTAGGGTGTAATCATGGAGACCATTTCCTGGCCTCAACTAGCAAGTAATGAAAGACTCCCATCAACATTACTCCGATGGTGAGAAATGGCCACTGAGATAACCTATCATCACGCCTTCCAAAAGCTATTAGGACATGACTAGCGTATTCTGAAAAGTATTTGCACCTTTAGTTACCCCCACTGCACTTGCCTGCAGCTGCTAACTGGCCTCCTCAATGCTAGCTTGCTCATTAAATCCAGCTCCTTAGAAAGCACTTTTGGAAAAATAAAAAGCCAATCCAGCTCCTTAGAAAGTGCTTTTAGAAAAATAAAAATGTAGATATGGCCAATTGAATTGGGACCCAAAATTTGATTTGTTTCCTAATGCTTAGAACAATTACATTTGCACCAGATGAGTGCAGTTTGGCCTGTTGGAAGACTGTACACCCACCTCTTCGTCCTGGTGATGAAAGGGGCTGCAAATAAAAAGCTTCTGGCTGACCAAGCTGCCTCTGTACTGGATAATTTTGACAATCTTTAAAGAAAGATTCCTAGCTAAGTCCTGGGCATGCACCTGCAGTCCCAGCTACTCAGGGCGCTGAGATGCATGGATTGCTTTAGGGCAGGAGTTTGAGGCCAGTCTGGGCAACATAGCAAGACCCTTATCTTAAAAAAATAACACACACACAGAGAGAGAGAGAGAGAGAGAGAGAGAGAGCGCGCAAGATTTTTAGATAAGTACTTCAAATACATGCAAGAGGAAAAGTTAGTCCAGTAATGTTGTGACTGTGAAGATCTGTGTCTCACGTCCTTTGACACCATTTCCAATTCAGTGATGTATGGAATTCACATTGATTTATAAGGGCTCAGGTGACCTATAAGATTGGCTAGCAGCCCCACCCCTCCAGGGCCACCATCCCTGACCCACTGCCTCTCATTTGCATCACACCATATAGAGTCCCTTATTCTGTCATTCCAGTCCCTCTGGAGACTTACAGAATTTCACTGGCTTCACGACTCCCAATCTCTACTTAACGAGGAATTCCTACACTTTTATCTCTTTATTAGCTAGTATCTAGTCACATACTCAAATAGAATCTTCTCAGCAGACAGGGTCACTATGACATATATTTTAAAAGGGACAGATATTATTGGCATGAAGGGGAGTGGGAAAGTGGAATATTTATTGTGAGAGATATGCAATATACATTGAACTGCTAGGCTCTAGGCACCATACTGGAAATTTATTTAATCCTTACCAAAACCTATTCAATAGATTGCATTGCCCCCATTTTACAGATGAGAAAATAGGAGCTCCATGCAGCTCATCCAGCTAGTGTATCTCCAACTGAGGCACAGCCCCAGCACAGACCTGTCTGACTCCAACATCAGTGTTATTCCAGCCCCACCCCTTTGGCTCATGAGAGCAGGGCAATTATTACCAATTTCTTAGATTCTGCTAGCATGAAGCAGCCACCCTTTGAGTTTGATAACTCCCTTAAGTTGGCTTTAAATAGATAATCCGAGACTCTGATTGGTTGGTCTGTTTAATGATTGGTTGACATTTGTTGTGGTTTCATAAGTTACAGTCCCAGGGGAGTGAAACAAGTCTCAGTCCCAGAACCTCAGAATTAAACAATAATGAGCATTAGTCAACTCAATGATTGAGTCTTTAGTCCAGCCATTCACTTCTTTTATTTCGTTATTCAACTATAGTTGGTTGAACTTCCCCATCACAATGCAGTTGGCTAGCAAAGAGCAATTGTGACTTGAAGCCATTCACTACCTTTTCCTACTTAGATAGTGAAAGCCCGGACTGACCTATCCAATCTCAATCAAGTCATGTCTCCTATAGTTCCTAGCACAATGCCTATTACCCAGTAGGATCTTAATAAGTATTAGACAAATGAGTGAGCACTTGCTGAAGGCAAAGAAGGGGCCTGTACTTAGGGCAACTCATGGAGTCAGAACCCTGTAGAGTGTTGGGTTGGTCAATATTCATTATTCTGTGCCATACTGGAGGAAACCAGGTAGTAGCAGCTGGGGGTGGGGTGGGAGGAGCAGAAAGAGAACTGTATGTGTGTTTCTTTACCTTCACCACCTTCCCTGAGCCATTTTACCTAATCATAGAGGAAGCCATGGCACAGTGAATAGAGCTTTGAGTTAAAGGCTGAAAGACCCAAGTTCGAATCCCAGCCTGACTACTACCATGCTGTGTGTAACCTTGGATGAGCCACTTCATTTCTCTCCCTCCAAAAATGGAGATGAAAATGAGTCTTTCATAAGAAGATCAAAATAAAACATGATACAAATCCAGTTGCAGTTATTAAGTGTAATGAGACATTGGGATCCAATGCTACGCAGAAGTTTCTCAGTCTAAAGTAGAGTGTGTTGAAGTTTCAGTTTCCTTCTACTGTTGCTAACTTATAAACTCTACAAATGCCTGGTCCAGGCAGGCTGGAATGAAATGGACTTAAAGCTATTATGTGCATCATTCAAACAAACTACACTTTTGTCTGAATACCAAACTCGGAGAATTGAGTTCTAAGAAGTGGGTATGAATTGAAATAATTGGGATATATGCCTCAGATTTCCATTTTCCCTTCTGTATGTGGACAGACTAATGGAGGGCTCAGGCAAGCATTCTCTGAATGTCCTTTTTTTTATTTCTGTTTGCAACTTAGAATAATAATACCTCTTACTGACAATCCTCAAGCCACACATGAACAATCCTATATTGCCGCCATCACAAAACTTACAAATACCAAAAAGAACAAAAGCCAACAGCAATGTTTTGGATCAATATGAGCAGCTAACATTCCATTTCTGGGAAAAGCGTGCATTAAAAGCCTCTTGTTTACATTTTAAGGCTAACAGAGGGGCCCTTCATTTCAGAGAATTAAATGAGAAAATTATCCTGGATTCAAACATTAGCAAAATGGAATGGCTGCGTAATTGTTTCCAGTCATCATCTGATTCTCCTCTTCCCTCACCTTCCCCATATCAGCTCCGAAGGAGAAGAGGCTGGGGCCCCTCTCATTTATAGTGCTGCACATTTAAAACCTAGTGTGGTTTATTACAACAGAAAAACCGAGAAGTATACAATATTTCAAACAAGCCGAAGAACTGGAAGCACACTTCAAAGAGGAAAGAAAAAAAACACAGCCATTTTTCTCCCTGTAAATAAAAATGGAAATGGGAAGAATGTATCCTCTGGCCTGGTTTTCTTTCCTAGCACTCAGCTAAGAAGGTAGACATGAGACAGACTTGAGGGGCAGGGGCTCTTGCCTGCTTTACTTCTCTACTTGCGCAAAAGAGCCAAGGGGAGCCCTTCCCTAAAAGGCCCAAAGCAAAGAGTGGTTTAAGAAATGAACCACACACTTAGGCCCAATATTTAAATAAGAGGATCAAAGATATTTTACTTAGACTCTACAACAATAAAAGAGAAACTGGGGAAAGTATGAGATGGTAGGAAATAAAGATGATAAATATCAGTGAAGACATTTAATGTGCTCTCTGTACAAAGGGAAGACAACAAAGGGCCCCTACCTTTGAATGGTCCATGTGTATTAAAGGAAGGAAGCAGTCGATTGATGGATAAAAAAAATACAATGAAACATACTGCATTTCACAGAACTACCATTCAATCCAGCAATCCCATTACTGTGTATAGACCCAAATAAATATAAATCATTCTGTCATAAAGACACATGCACACATATGTTCATTAAGACACTATTCACAACTGCACAGACATAGAATAACCTAAATGCTCATCAATAAAAGACTGGATAAATAAAATGTGGTATATACACACCATGAAATACTATGCAGCCATAAAAAAAGAACAAGATCATGTCAAAGGACACGGGCGGAGGCAGGGACATGGATGGAGCTGAAGGCTATTATCCTTACCAAACTAATGCAGGAACAGAAAACCAAATATCACATGTTCTCACTTATAAGTGGGAGCTAAATGATGAGAGCATATGGACACATAGAAGCAAACAACCCTCACTGGGGCCTTTTGGAGGGTGGAGAGTAGAAGGAGAAAGAGAATCAGGAAAAATAACTAATGGGTTTAATACCTCGGTGACAAAATAATCTGCACAACAAATCCCCATGACATAAGTTTACCTATGTAACAAACCTGCACATGTACCCCTGAACTTCAAATAAAAGTTAAAAAAAAAGAAACACTAGATTTCAAATTACGTTCAGTCCCCACCAATGAATCTCCAATTGTATTCCTATGAAACTGCAAATAATTTTGCACATTATTTGGTCATATTTATTATTAGTTATAAGCATTTATTTATGCGTTACCTTAGTCCAGAAAGAATGAAAGAAGAAAGAAAATGCCATCCCAACGTAAAAGATAACATAAGCTCCAATTCCCCTTACTGGAGCCATAAGGGCAGTCATCCAAGTTCTAGAGTTTGTTGATCATGAGAATAGAATAGGACCAGTTCCTTGCAGGAACCATAGCTTTTTCTGGCACTAAATTCTTAAAGACATTTTTCATATGATGTTTTAAAGCTAAGGTTCTACATTGAGTTTAGTAGTCATTTGTTGCTTTTGACTCAAATTGTGAAATCTTAGCTCTGAAAAGAAGTGGAGAAAAGCTAATGGTTTCAAGTCATTTGACTGTGTTTTCTGCTCTTGTGAAATAAAGGGAGGAAGTTTCATGACCATGTGCTTGTCCCTCAGTAGCATTTCCATTTCTCTATTCATGTGAATAAGTGTATATCGAGCATCTGCCAAATGCCAGGCATTCCATATGGCACATAGCTGTACAGGACCAGGATGCAGGTTATAAAGAGAGAGATGTTACCAGATTCAAGGCATATATGAAAATGATTCAAATGCAGAAAAATCATGGAGGAGAAGAAGGTTTTCTTGAATAGAATGAATACAGTTTTGGAAATAATGAGTTTGAGTACCTATAGGACATCCAAAAGGAGATGTCAAAGGAAGGACTGGCCAAACAATCAGATGAAAATGATCTAGTACAAATGGGTAAGCATCGGTTTAACTATATGAGTGATACAGTGGACATGGCTGCCTCCTACAAAAAGTAACTTGCCATGGGCGATTACAATACATTTAGCAGAGAGTGGCTTTTTAATTTTATTTGGGGGTGCTCATGCAGATCATGATAAAGTGAAAAGGAGAAGAAAAAAGAGGGGAAGGAAGAAGAGAAAAAGAAAAAAGGAAAGGTAAAAGAAGAAGGAAAGAAGGAGAAAAAGAAGAAAGGGGAGGCAAAGGAAGAGAAGAAAGACACAGAAGAGGAGAACAAAAAAAGCAAAGGTAGAGGAGGAAAAGCAGCAGCAACTGGGCAAGGATGGGGATGGACAGGCAACAGATGAGTAGGGGAAGCTGGGACAAGGGAGCCACAAAAGACCCAGAAACAGGAGGGATTTTCACTTGAAATTTTTAGGCAATCACAAGGACAAGGTTAAGACTGAGCCCAAAGGTGCAAAAGAAGCCCAAATTTGCAGGGGTCCCAGTGATCCCACCTGTAAGTCTGTCAAAACTGTCACTTCACCAAGTAGCATCAGTTGGGTGGGAGCTGGGGGACAGGATTTTCTGGTAGTAATAGTCAGTGACTACTTCTAGAGCACCTATCATGCATCTGACTGTTCAAGGTGGGGATGGAACCATCTTTTCCCTCAAAGACGCTGCTAGAGTACCAAGCACAGCCCATTAGCCCAAGACAAGGTGGAATGATAAACTGGACTATGAAGAAGAGGAATGGAAAGAAATGTCAGCCATCAAGGGGGCTCCATTCTCATTCCTCTGATGCATTTAATCACTTATAGACCACATGGTAAGTGCTATATAGACAAGAGGGAGCAGAGTGTGGAAGTGGAATATCGGTTACTGCCTGCGTGATCTTGGAGAAATCACTTAATCTCCCTGTATCTTTGTTTCTGTATCTGTAACGTAGAAATAACAACAGTGCCTCCCTTGGTGAGAGTGAAACAAGAAGACATCAAGCACCTAGAGCAGCATACCTGGCCCAGGGAAAGTGTTATAAAAGTATCAGCTATTGTTATTAACTTTAAAAATATTTATATGTAACTCTCTGGGTAGTGAAAATAAACCATATCTTGATATAGGTGCCGGTTAATAGATTTACCGGCACCTATGAAAAATTTAATAATATGAAATAATTCATAAACTATACACTTAAGATGTGTGCATTTTTATATATGTAAATTATACTAAAATTAAAGTTCTATTTAATTTTATATAAAATATAAATGTATATACATCAAAACATAAGTTCCGTATTATTTTCCCTGTTTAAAACAGTGAGTTGAAAAAGTAAAGTAAATTACCCAAGAAATCTCACTGGAACTTGTAATCCAGTACTTGGACTCCAGAGCTTGTGCCCTTAAAGACTGGACTGGCTATGTTCCTATGTCAGCTGGGCCTTGGTGCTCAATAGGGAAAAGGCAGCAAATAGTTGTCTAAAGACACTGTGCTGAATTCTTCTTGGAGAATCTCCTGCCATCAAGAGAGAGCAGCTCTTTCCTCATCTTTCCCATCTGTTCTCCCACCTTCCACCCTCTTCTCATTTCAGCCCAGTTTCATCACCTCATTAAATTTTAAAACCAAGATCCATGCCAGTCAACGAGATGGCCGGTAATGGAGTACACACATCCCAGCAGGAAAACAGCTGGCAGACAGGCAGTGATTAAGAACTAGAGGGTACATACCCCAAGCTTCCCAAATTCCTTAGGGACCAAAGATGCCCTGCTACTAACTGAAGTGTGCCCACTTTAAGTATACATGTGGCCTTTGCCAAGACAAAGAGCACCAGCCAAAGAAGAGTGAGTGATCATAATTTATGAGGTGCTGTAGAAATTAATTTTGTATTCCCCCTCCATTAGCAGTATGTCTGAATTAACTTTAATATGCAAGTTATCATGTTAATCTTTGATATTAAAATAGAATGTATCATCATTAACCTCTCTAGCCCTGAATTTAGCAATGCAGTCTTTTTATTAGTGGTAATAGAAGTAGCATCATTTCTTGGCATCTCTGTACCCCACCCATCTGTATGCAGTTCCTCCAGTCACTTTGTAAAATCTCTGCTGATTCAGAAGCCCATTCTTCAAACATTTGACTCTGACTGCCCATAAGTCACCAGAAGTTGACTCCACCTTCCTTCTTTTTTTTTTTCAGGTTCCTCTAAATAAGAATAAATTTTCCACTGAAAGAGCATTACACACACACACACACACACACACACACACAAACACAAACACCAAACACTAATGGCCAGCAGAAGAAGCCCACAGGAAGAGGGGGCATGGATAAGTTGTGTGTGGCATTTAGGAAAAGCAAGCTCATCTTAGCCAAGCCGTAACGAGTCTTCAGAGCTCCAAAATCCCTGGATAACTAAGTCATAGCTAAGAAAAACCTTCTGCTTTAGGGAGCAGGGAAAGAAATTAAGCAATACTGGAAAGAAATGCTATTAAGATAATGGGAAAAACACTCAAATACTGCAATCTAGTACAACTTTCTTCCCAGGTATTCATTTGATAGAGGTAAATTATACATGAAAGAAATATGTGGAGAGTTCTACACTCCATTTTGATGAATAACTTTAATATTCCCATTCCATTTGTTCAATATATGCTTATCTCTAAAATGTGTTAATAGTGGGAAAATGTTTGATAAATTGCATTTGGCCATCTTCTTCTTCATTCACACTCTCTAATGGAATAGCAAGATGATCAGAAGTTAGAGAACTTGTCAGGAAGGAAAAAAGGCAAGAATAAGGTACAAAATATCTTAAGATAGAGCATGAGTCCCTGAAAAATGAAATGAGTTTCTGTCTTCAAATGCATTAGCATACTGTTTATAATGTAAAATATAGGCAAAAATACCTTCATACTGAAACTAGATGGGCTGCCGATCCAACTTTTTGGCTCGTAGGGAAACTATCCATAATGAGGTTACTGACATACAAGTTCATCTCTGGTATACGAGTAGTTTTTATGTTCTTCTTTTAGATCTAATGGTTGTTTTTCTGACTGCTACATAGAAAGAACATGACATGAATAAGAAGGAAACTGGGATTCAACCATACCTATCTTCAAAGAGCTTGGAGCTTTCTAAAAGGCAAAATCAAACTGAGTGTTTTTCAAGCTTTAGTTTATCATTATGTTTTTCAGTGGGAAACCCACTATGTACTCATCATAATTTCCACCTACACTATTGTTTACTTAATATTTTTCCTAAAGTAAATTCACTTTAATCTGCTTATTTTAAAAGAAAATTTAGCTACATCAACCAGAAAACCAGTTTCCCTTGACATAAACAATCAATACAATAAAAATGAGCACTTTTATTAAGTTCTAAGAGAAGCTTAAGCCTGAGGTCTGTTCCCTCTTTGTTATCAAGGAGATTATTAGAGAAAGATTAAAAACAAAACAGCAAAGATACACAATCCTTGACATAACCAGAAAGATTGAAAGGAAAATGAAAGGAATGAATGATCTTCGCTTCTGGATACAGTACTCTATCTGTACATACCTGACATTATCCTTCATGCCAAGGAAAATAATTTTGCATACTGTGCAAATGAAAGAAAGAAACCAAAATCTGAATTTCTGGCTTTTAATCTCAACTCTTCCACTAACTTGTGGTGTGACTTTGGGTGGGTCGTGTCCCCTCTGGACCACAGTTTCCTGGGCTGTAAAATGAAGAGGTTGGATTAGGCAATTTCTCCAAGGAGTCACTGAACTTCTCCCGTCTGTGTTTTGTGAAACCATTAAACATGTTCAAAACTGTCTCATCATCATCTGAAATGTGTGGTTGTTCATTGGATTTACACTGTTATCTGAAAGTCTTACCTAGAGAAATAGCAAAGGGTTGAAAAGATCCATTATTGGGGGGCAAAAGAGCCTTTTGAAGCTGTTGTATTAGGAAAAAAAAATCAATGAAATTGACCGCAATCCATGCATAACAGAACCCGACTGCCCAAAATATATACCTGTGCATCCCTGGACTTTGGAAGCCAGTGGGCAAGACACTGCTTTAAATTGGCCTTACAAATCATCACCTCATCACTTGGCTGGGTCAAACAGTCCTTTATGCCAGCTGAGTAGAACAGGGTGCTAATTTCAAACTTTAGGTTTATCTCCCCCTTCCTCAGAGACAGTAGGTTGTGAGGGGAAAAAAACAAATAAATACATCAATAGTTAAAAATAAGTTAAGTAACTGCAAGCTTGCTTATTTGAAAGCTCATTTAAGCAAGCTTCTCCATCTGTAAAATAATAACAAGCTACCTTGTAAGGTTTCTGTAAGAAATTATAGAAAGTAACTAGTATCATAATTATTAGAGTATATATGAACATCCTCTTTCTCCCATAGCTTTTTTTTCTATCTTGATATTCTGGAAAGTCTATTTAAGCAACTTTTTATTTTTAATGCTCTACAGTGGCTCTAACTTCAAATCAATAATAAAAATGGATATAATAATTATTCATGAATAATTAAAATGGAAACAATTACACTAATTTTAAGCTATAATTTATCTAGCATTTATTGCCATCCAGGGACTGTGTTGAGCATTAGGTCATTTAATATTCACATTTAACCCCACTATAATCCAGATTTTACAGATCAAGAAACCAAGAACCAAAAAAAAACTGACATGACTTTTCCAAAATCACTGATGAATACAATTCAATTATCAAACAAAATGAAAAATCCTGAAATGCCTCTCTAGAACTCAAGACTTTGGTAAGAAGATCATCCAACAAACCCTCTTTGTACATTTGGGGCCAAAGTCAAAATCATGAAAAAACCGGAGGTTATGAAATTTAATAAAATAAAGTCTATATTTCTAATTTCAGAAGCTCTTTGGTGTTTCTTCTTCATTTTAAATTATCTTTTGGAGGTTTTAAACTGCAAGTATGACTTTGACATCCTCTGGCTCACTCCTCTGAAGTCTCATGGTGCTTTGCTTATATCTCTACTATAAAATATTCATTCCTCATTATAATAAAAAATGTCTTATTTTGCAAATAAAGGCAAGCTTCTTGAGGACATCACCATATTTTCATCATCTTTTTATTTTCTAAATGGCTACAAAATGTTTTGTTTATGCCAGAGAATCAATAAACATTTACTGAATTGAAAAACCTGTTCTAAACATTGTCTCTCTTCATCAAAAAGGTGGCTTCATCTATTATGTCTGGCATTTGATATATCAGAGAGCCAGTTAAAGATACAGATCTTGGGATGAAGGCAAAGACCTAGACTAAAAATTAAGTTTGACGGCTGCTGGCAGCAGGATGGTATTAAGCCAGCAGAGTGGATGAAATCCCCTAGGCAAGAATGGGTAGAGCAAACCTGGAATCCAGTTGAGAACCGAAGCCCTACATGGCTGTTCGATTTCTCTAAAACAGTTTGGTAGTCCTGCTCTCTGTGTGCCCCCCTATTTATGACCCTAAGGCATAGAAATAAGGACCTAGAGACCTGTAATCATGCAGCAAGGCATTCTGAGGATATACCCATGTCCCAGCATGAACCAATAAATTAAAAAAAAAAAAACTGCAGAGGAAGCTGCCTAGTGTTCTCCCTCTAGGTTGGCAAGAGACAAAGAAGTAACTGGCCAGCTTTAGGCCTGGGGATCAACGAGCTGCAAGGAACGTGATCACAAAGAAGGAGTCTAGATCCACAGTTTCCTGTCTCCTTGGAACAAGAGCAAGAAATAACCATCTCTCCTGCTTGTTCTCCAAATGCATGATCTGTCTCTTGATGTCTCTTATGGCTATCTCCTGATAAACTAGAAGAGGGAGCAACACATCTTGTGCTCAGGGAATTGTTCTCTCCTTTCCCTGCTGAACCACCATATAAGCCAGTCTGCTGTTTCCAAACAGGTCCCACCACCTCTCAAGATTTGCAACTCACTGCAGTCCCCTGAAACACCACAAATTTTCTGAGACATAACTGGGACCTGCTTAATTTCTCAGCACAGGCCTTGAACAGACAGCAGAGTGCTGTGGTGAACCTCCCATCACCTGGATTATAATTGATTTTAAAACCAGCCACTGCACCCAGAGACAGAGCCCGGAATCCCCATAAACCAACAAACAAAACAAAGCATCCTGCTGCAGACAGAGGTTCTGGCAAATCTGGGACATCGGCAGGGATAAGCCCAATGAAAAGCAAATTTTTGAGACCCACACAAACACTTGCATGGAGAAAAAACATCCACCCGCAAGGGGGGTGATGTCCTGACAGCTGCCCCCTCCGAGGGGCGAGGGGGGCAGAAAGTGGTAGAGTTCCAGGTCCCACATCAAGACACACAGACCCAGTCTTAACAAGGCTCTCAACGACACACTGGATTCACACACTGTGGCCTGTGTGGACAATACGCTGACCTGAATACATCCAAACACAGTAAGTCCTTCTGCGTCTTTCATGTCAGGCTGACACCAGTGCCCTCAAAGCCCAGGATAACAGAATGCTTTCAAGCAGTTTAAATAGTACTTGAAGCTGCTGGTTCTTGTTCTGTGCTGTCCTGGCAACAGAGACTGGCTGATTGTCAGAGATGAACAGGATCTCAGAGATCCAACATCCTTATTATACAAATGTGAAATGAAGCCCAGAGAGGTTAAGTGGTTTGTCTAAGGTCACACCACTTGTTAGCTTTCCTGTACTAGAGTTTTAAATTTTCCAGCTCTTAGTACAGCAGATCCTTGAATAACATCATTTTATTGAATGTCGTTTTGTTATAACCTTGATGGGAAAAAAAATAAATTCCCAGCTGGAGCCACTGTCTGTGGAGTTTGCACATTTTCCCCATTTCTATGTTGATTTTCTCCAGGTACTCCAATTTCCTCCCACCTCCCAAAGACATGTGCATCAGGTTCATTTAGCATGTCTACACTGCCGCAGTGTGAGTGAACATAGGAGTGTGTGAGTGCACCTTGTGATAAGATGGCATCCTTTCCAAGGCTGGCTTCCTCCTGGCACCCTGAGATGTCAGCATGGGCTCCAGCCACCAGGACCCAGAACTGGAATAAGCAGGTAAATCATGATATTACTTGTTTTTATTATTCTTAAATGTATGTATAGCTCACATTTATTTTAATGTTTAATATTAGAGTGTTTTTGTCTTTATTTACAAGTAAGTCATTATTTTAAGTTAGGAACCTAACTCTTGTTTATATCAATTAGCCTATGGCAACATTGGTTTTGGTATACATCATTTCACTTAAAGTCACAGTTCTCAAGAACCTGTGGATGACATTAAGTGAAAACCTAGTGTGCAGTGTTTTCTTCAATAGACAAGACTACCTTCTTTCAATGGAGGCAGCTGGTCCTTTGACCTTCAAACACCTATCCCAGTTCAGTTACTGGGAATATAGAGGGAACACACATACTCTTTACCTGAAGTCAGGCAGCCGGTGTTGTGTAAGTACAAGGAAAATCTTAGAGAGGCATGAGAAGGAGGAGAGGCCCCTGAGATCCCAAATACATGGATTCTCAGTGTATTTGTTTGGCTTCTGATAAACGAAATATGAACAAGGAGGAAACCCTCTACCTGCCCAGAAGCTGCCAGCATACAAGGCACAGAGGTACTTTACTGGCTGCCAAATTCTTTTAACCAACCATGGGAAGAGAAGTTGACAACTTTCCCATCCATTTTGGGGAACCCTTTAAAACCTGACCAGGAGAAGGTATATTAGAATGACTCAACACACATTAAACACACACATCAAACACACACATCCACACACACACACCTTTATTGGGTTGGGGAGCCTTAACACTTACAATTCTAATCAAAGCTGACTCTGTCTGTCCTCAGTCATAGAGCAGAGTTTACAGCTAGGGGAGAGTGGCAACAGCCAGGGCAAACTGGGCTCACGCTGGATGGGAAAGAGCCAAATGCCTCTTAGCACAGTAATGCCAGGGTTGCTAGATCCAAAAGGATCAAGGCCAAAGCCATGGTGAAGGGAAAATATATGACCCCCAAATTAAATTAGAAGATGCTGGGTCTGAGAAAATGTAATGCTCACCTTGGCAAAGTGTGCCTTACTTCTTCAGTGACCCACAAAGAAAATTGGTTAGAGCTCTCCCTGGAAGGGCAAATCCAATGGGATGAATTCCTACAGCCTACAGTCTCTCTACAGGGCCATAGTTGGTCACCACATCTGGAGTATGAGGGGACTGGGTAGAGAACTGCCTGCATGGGAACTGGCTGATGTGTGAGGTCAATGCAAGCTGTTCAGGCACAGGAAGAGAACAAGGGGAAACAGGGAGTTCCTCTAGGGATGGGGTAAAGCAGAAGATTTAAAGAAGGGGCTGCATGGGATGATGTGGGGGTGGGGTGGGAGACAGAACAAATGAGAGACAGACAGAGACAGATAGGGAGATAGTTAGACCTGCATAACCAGAAGCTGGTGGGGCAGAAAGCCTCAATCCACTTGAGCCTCAGCCACCACCTAAGCATCTTGTGAGTTCCTCTAGGGCTGACCCTAGGAAATTATCCCACTGTCCCAGTGATGAGCCAATGTGAGCCATTGGACACCACCACCAATGGCTCACAATCGCAGGCACAGTGATGCCAGAAAGCCAGCAATGGCAGAGAAGGTCCCCCGAGCACAGGCACCACCATGGGCACAGGCAGTGAAACTGAAGCCCTACAACCACCTCCATAAGGCACTGACATGTACCCTTTAAGTCAGGGAGGGAGAGGGCCACACTTCCGGTGCTAACAAACAATTGGTATGTGAATTGGTATGTGGGCAGAAAAAGCCGAACCAGGGGCTCTATCCTAATTCTTCTACTCAGTAGCCTTAGAAGAGACACTTCTTTCAGAGCCTTTTTTGCATCCTCTGTAAAATGGATTGGGTGTGGTGGCAGATCAGGTCCATGTTTGTACTGCATTTTTTTTTTTTAAGTAGGCTTGTTTAAAGAGCAGCTTTAGGTTCACAGCAAAATTGAGTCAAAAGTACACAGTTCCCATACATCCCCTGTACCCCCACCACACAGCCTCCCCCACTATCAACATCCCTCATCAGAGCCAGATCAATTTTTCACATTATGCTCAGCGAAATAAGCCAGGCACAGAAAAACAAATACCGCATGCTTCTTTAGACTTATAATTTTTGTTCAAAATATTCTTGGATATATAGATTGATAGATCGACAGAGACAGAGACAGTGAGCTATTCTAAGAAGCAGAGGGAAGTGGGCCTGCTTGTTATGGACCCAAGGTGAAGCGTCTTCAGGGTTTCTCTGAATTGCTGAATTTGACTGTCTCTGGGCAGCTGGTTGCTATTCAGCTCAGACATTCAATATGCCCAGTGTGCAAATTCTTTAATGCACAATACATATACAATCCTTCGTGTAACTCAAAATTACCAGGCAAGTAGGGAAGAGCAACTGTTTATCAGTCTCATTTTACAGAGAAGGAAAGTTAGACAGGGCTGAGGTAGCAGGAGCTGCCCCCCAAGGTCTGACAGGTGTCGCCTTCCTGACTTTCGTGTCTACAATTTTGAAAAGACTGACTGAAAGAGAGGAGTGCAGTATGAGCACACTGCCGAGTGTCCTCTTGATCCCAGTTCTTCCAAAGCCTCAAGTGCAGCCCGACAAACATTTATGAGCCCAAAAATATTACTAGTCACGACTGAACGCTGTGGACAGAGACCATTTAGTATGGATGTTAAGAGCCTATGTTTAAATCTCAGCTTCCGATCTAAGTCTCAACTTTAGCACCTGCAAAGAGGTGATCACAACAGCCCCTGTAAGACAGGGTTGATGGGAGGATTCACGAAGGTAATGATATATGGTTCTCAGCACAATGTACTTCTGTGTGTTAGTAAGAACTCCAGAAATAGTAACTGAGGAGCCAGGTTCCCACCAGCTGAGTGGTGCTGCACAGAGTAACTCAAACCCTGAACCCTTGGTTACAGTGAGCTTAGGTCCACAAACCTCAGGGGGAAATATGTGCTCACTTATCCCTTCATTCAAGCTTCTCATTTGAGAAATGAGGAAAATGCAATGGAGGGATGAATTCATCCTCTAAGTTAGAATATACAGGAAACTACAGAGCCGAGACTCCAGCTCTCCTGACTTCCAGTTGTAAGTTCTATGGTGCTATCGGATGACTACAAATAATAGTAACACTAGCAATAGTTATTGATGCTGAAACTTGGTTTATGAGTCCTTACTAAGGACCAGGCCTCTCTGTGCCTCTCACCAGCAACATCTCATTCAAGGCTCACAGTAAACCAGTGAGGTCAACCTTCTATATTGTTTCCATTTCACAGATGAAGAATCGGATGCTTCCAGAGGTGAAGTATCCCAAGTAAGATAGCAAAATCAGAACTTGATCCAGTCCCTTGTACTGAACAACTGTCCTGTGTTGTGCCTACACCAGAAATGGGAAGTCTCTCCTCAAATAATTTCTCACTCTTTAGCTAAAGCTGTAATTAGAGTCTCATTTGCCTTTGGATAACTGGTTCCTCTCTCCACTGTGGCGTCTGGTTCTGTGTGGGCAGTCTCTCCAGCCTGGATGGTGGCACACTCAGCAAATCTACTTTGGCTGCCTAGGGCTAATGAGGGCTCTCAGTGTGGTTGCATTCAAGTGCTTGGTATTGCAGAGAACGTCCACATACAGACACACCCCCTGCCATCAAGGATAACAGCAGAGTTGTGAAAACATGTCCCTCCCAAATTGGATCATGTCACTCCAACTCCTTCACTCAAGGACAACACAGTCTGCTCCATGCTGAGCCTATCACACAGGGAGGAAGCAAAATCGTGTGTGTGTGTGTGTGTGTGTGTGTGTGTGTGTGCGCGCGCGCGCGCACATGTGTGTGAAAACGAGGGAGAAGGGAGAGGCAAAACCTGGACAAACACTGGTAAGGTTTGGTTAGATTCATGTCCAATGGTAAACAAATAATGAGCAATCAGGAAAATGATTTGTCTATTAAGGCTATGAAATCCAGGAAGTTTTTCTACAATACAATGAAATAAAGCTAAATGTCCTCAAAGAAGAAAATATTGAAATTGACTGTATTAGTTCGTTTTCATGCTGCTATAAAGAAATACCTGAGACTCGGTAATTTATAAAGAAAATAGATTTAATTGACTCACAGTTCTGCATTGCTGAGGAGGCCTCAGGAAACTTACAGTCAATGGTGGAAGGCAAAGGGGAAGCAAGCACCTTCTTCACAGGGTGGCAGGTCAGAGTAAGAACAAGTGCTAAGCAAAGGGGAAGCCTCTTATAAAACTATCAGATCTCATGAGAGTTCACTCACTATCACGAGAAAAGCATGGCTGCCATCAAACTGCTGCCATGATTCGATTATCTTTACCTGGTCTCACCCTTGACATGTGGGGGTTATTATAATTCAAGGTGAGATCTGGTTGGGGACACAGAGCTAAACCGTTTAATTGACTACAGCCAGTGTCTGATGAAAAGTCTTGTGAAGTCCTTAAAAACACAATGGGAAAATGTTCCTAATAATTCTCAGAAAAGAAATCAGATTACAGAACACGTAAAACAAGATCCCAAATATATAAAATATATGATACAGGCTAAGTGTGGTGGCTCACATTTGTAATCCCAACACTTTGGGAGACTGAAGTGGAAGAATCGCTTGAGGCTAGGAGTTCAAGGCCAGCCTGGGTAATGTAGTGAGGCCCTGTCTCTACAAAATATATTTTAAAATTAGCTAGCGATGGGGATGTGCTCCTGTATTCCCAGGTACTTAGGAGCCTGAGGGGGGAGGATTGCTTCAGCCCAGGAGGTCAAGGGTGCAGTGAGCCATGATCACACCACTGTACTCTAGACTGGGCCACAGAGTGAGCCCCATATATGTATGATATGATACAAATCATATCACATATGTAATACAAAGAGAGGAAGAACAATGTTTTCCTCTAAATAATGACATCATGGACATTTTATACATTTCCAAATGTCTTACAATCAACTCACAATATTGTGATAATCCTAACTTTCATAAAGAATGAATGCCATTTTTCTCATCTCTGGACCAACATCTCCAGAATCATGCCTAGTAGAGGTCTCGGTGTGGTCCAAGGCCTCCCTTAGCAATGGAGCCTGTAAGGCAAGGAAGAATCCCAAGTGCTGTTGAGGTTGAGAAGCAGGGGGCTTACAGGTCAGACACTCCAAGATCTCCCACAGACTGTTGTCCAGAGAGGGCCCCTGTCACATATACTGGCCTTTCATGTTCAGCTGACATCCTGGCCTTCTCCATAAAACTGTACCCAATGTTCCAAGAGCCCTGCTTCCACTGAATTCTGGTAATAGTCACTCTTGTAGGGTTATTTATAAACATAATAACCGATCAGTTATCATATTTATAATTCTTTAATATATATACATATATATATGTTCCAATTATGTGGTCAATTTTAGAGTAGGTGTGATGTGATGCTGAAAAGAATGTATAGTCTGTTGGAGTGGGGAGTTCTGTAAATGTCTATGAGGTTTTCTTGGTCCAGATCTGAGTTCAAGTCCTGAATATCCTTGTTAATTTTCTGTCTCGTTGATCTGTCTAATATCAATAATGGAGTGTTAAAGTCTCCCACTATTATTGTGTGGGAGTCTAAGTCTCTTTATAGGTCATTAAGAACTTGCTTTAGGTATCTGCATGCACCTGTATTAGGTGCATATATATTTAGGAGTGTCAGAGCTTCTTATTGCATTTACCCTTTTACCATTATGTAATGTCCTTCTTTGTCTTTTTTGATGTTTGTTGGTTTAAAGTCTATTTTACCAGAGACTAGGATTGCAACTTTTTTTTTTCTCTCCATTTGTTTGGTAAATCTTCCTCCATCCTTTTATTTTGAGCCTGTGTGTATCCTTACATGTGAGATGGGTTTCCTGGATACAGCACGCTGATGGGTTTTGACTTTTTATCCAATTTGCCAGTCTGTGTCTTTTGATTGGGGCATTTAGCCCATTTACATTTAAGTTTAATATTGTTATGTGTGAATTTGATCATGCCATTTTGATGCTACCTGGTTATTCTGCCCATTAGTTGACGCAGTTTCTTCATTGTGTCAATGCTCTGTACCATTGGGTATGTTTTTTGAGTGGCTGGTTCTGGTTGTTCCTTTCCATGTTTAGTGCTTCTTTCAGGAGCTCTTGTAAAGCAGGCCTGGTGGTGACAATTACAAACAATTGCTTGTTTGTAAAGTATTTTATTTCTCCTTCACTTATGAAGCTTAGTTTGGCTGGATATGAAATTCTAGGTTCAAAGTTCTTTATTTTTAATTTTATTTATTTATTTTTTATTGTACTTTAAGTTCTGGGGTACATGTGCAGATCATGCAGGATTACTGCATAGGGACACACATGGCAATGTGGTTTGCTGCTGAAAGTTATTTTCTTTAAGGATGTTGAATATTGGCCCCCACTCTCTTCTGGCTTGTAGAGTTTCTGGTAAAAGATCCACTGTGAGTCTGATGGGCTTCCTTTTGTGGGTAACCCGACCTTTCTCTCTGGCTGCCCTTAGCATTTTTTCCTTCATTTCAATCCTGATGAATCTGATGATTACGTGCCTTAGGGTTGCTCTTCTTGAGGAATGTATTTGTGGTGTTCTCTGTATTTCCCGGACTTGAATGTTGGCCTGCCTTGCTAGGTTGGGCAAGTTCTCCTGGATAATATACTGAAAAGAGTTTTCCAGCTTGGATTCATTCTCTCCATCACATTCAGATACACCTATCAAATATACATTAGGTCTTTTCACATAATCCCATATTTCCTCAAGGCTTTGTTAATTTCTTTTCACTCTTTTTTCTCTAATCTTGCCTTCTTGTTTTATTTCATTGAGTTGATCTTTAATCTCTGATATCCTTTCTTCTGCTTGGTTGATTTGGCTATTGAAACTTGTGTATGCTTTGCAAAGTTCTCATGTTTTTCAGCTCCATCAATTCATTTATATTCCTTTCTAAGCTGTTTATTCTCATTAGCATTTCATCAAACCTTTTTTCAAGATTCTTAGTTTCTTTGCATTGGATTAGAACATGTTCTTTCAGCTCAGAGAAGTTTGTTATTACCCACTTTCTGAAGCCTGTTTCTGTCAATTCATTAGACTCACTCTCCATCCAACCTTGTTCCGTTGCTGGTGAGTTGTGATCTCTTGGAGGAGGACAGGTGTTCTGGTTTTGGGTGTTTTCATCCTTTTTGTGCTGGTTTCTTCCCATCTTTGTGGATTTATCTACCTGTAGTCTTTGTAGTTGGTGATTTTCGGATGGGGTCTCTGAGTGGATGTCCTTTTTGTAAATGATGAAGTTATTTCTTTCTGTTTTTTAGTTTTCCTTCTAATACTCAAGCTCTTCTACTTTAGGACAGCTGCAGGTCCACTCCAGACCCTGCTTGCCTAGGGATCAACTGCAGTGGCTGTGGAACAGTGAGGGTTGCTGCCAGTTTCTTCTTCTGTTATCTTTGTCCCAGAAGGATACCCGCCAGGTGCCAGCCTGAACTCTCCTTTATGAGGTGTCTCTTTGGATATACAGGGATTGGAGAGCTGCTTGAGGAGACAGTCTGTCCCTTATAGGAGTTCAAGTGCTGAGCTGTGAGCTCCATTGTTCTGTTCAGAGCTGCTGGGCAGTTACGTTTAAGTCTGCTGTGGTGGAGCTCATTACTGCCTGTTTTTCCCAGGTGCTCTGTCCTGGGAAGGTGGGGCTTTATTTATAAGTTCCTGACATGCTGCTGCCTTTTTTCAGAGATGCCCTGCCCAGTGAGGAGGGAGGCTAGTCAGAGTCTGCCAGCAGAGGCGTTGTTGAGTTGCTGTGGGCTCTGCCCAGCTGCTGTGTGAGCTTTCCTGTGGTTTTGTTTATAGAGGTATAGTTAGAACTGCCTCGGTAATGGCGGACTGCCTCGGTAATGGCCAACTGCCTCTGTAATGGTGGACTGCCTCGGTAATGGCGGACTACCTCTGTAATGGTGGACCACCTCAGTAATGGCGGACTACCTCGGTAGTGGTGGACTGCCTCAGCAATGGCAGATGCCCTTCCCCCCACAGAGCTGGATCATCCCAGGTCTAGCTGTGCTTTCTATGAAACTCTCAATCCAGAATATTTCAGATTGCTGGTCTTTGTGGGGGTGGGACCTGCTGAGCCAGTTCACCGGGCTCCCTGTTTCAGCCCCCGCTTTTTCAGTTGAATGGGTGACTCTGTCTCCCAGGTGTTCCAAGTGCCAGTTGAAATGGTGACCAGATTTGTGTGAGTTTTTGTGTGGTGACCCACTGCACCGGCTGAAACAGCCATGCTGGAAACTCATGGCGCTTTTCCACCCAGGAATCCCCTGGTCTATGGGCAGCAAAAATTTGATTGGAAATGGCAGTGATCACTCACCCTCTGCGTTTTCACTGGGAACTGCAATCCAGAGCTGTTCCTATTCAGCCACCTTGGATCATCCTCCTCAAATTTATAATTCTATAAAACTTCATTATAAAATCTATTTATAATAAATTTGTCAAAACTTTATAAATTTATTAACTCTATAAACATTATATTTGCACCAGAAACTGCTATTCTGGGTTCATATGTAGGTTTTGTTCATCTTTTATGTCATTTAAAAATAAATCAGCAGGTCTCCACTGGGGAGACTTATCTCAAAAAAAAGAAAAAAGAGAAAGAGAGAGAGAGACTATATCAAGCAGCACTGAGTCTGCATATTGATATGACTCTGCCTAACTGCCATCCTGTTTATACCCATGGTACAGACTCTGCCCCAGTTCTCACTAGTCCCTATAGTCTCTCCTCTCAGAGCTGAGTGGTCTCATTGATTATTGTCACTCTTGCTTCCTTAGTAGCAAAGAAATATTTCATTGTATACTTGTCTCTATCAAACATAGGGATATGGCTGGATGCTGTGGTTCTCACCCATAATCCCAGTACTTTGGGAGGCCGAGGCAGGCAGATCACCTGAGATCAGAAGTTTGAGACCAGCTTGGTTAACATGGTGAAACCCCGTTTCCACTAAAAATACAAAAAACTGGCCAGGTATGGTGGCTCATGCTTGTAATCCCAGCTAGTCAGGAGGCTGAGGCAAGAGAATCACTCAAACCCAAGAGATGGAGGCTGCAGTGAGCCAAGATCTGACCACCACATTCCAGCCTGGGTGACTGAACAAGAGTCTGTCTCAAAAAAAAAAAAAAAAAAAAAAAAAAAAAAAAAAAAAAAAATATGGGGATATGGATGACTAACCAGATGGTACTGTGTTTTAGGGAGGAAAATGAAAGAAAGCAGATTTATTTGTGAAGTAAAGAAGGTTCCCACATGTTTAATAGGCAAGTAGAAAATCTGTGTTGTAAAAACACAAGTGAAGGTGACAATAGGAATATCTATTCGAAAAGGAACAATTATCTTAGCAAATCTCATAATAACTATGACCCTGTCCCTTTGCTCATTTATATTACCTGCCCAGCATGTGTGAGCTCAAACTTAAAGAGATCTTTAGGAAAATCTTTCCTTCTCCAGTTGTAAGCTCCTGGAGACAGAAATCCTTCTGTTTCAGAAGTCATCCAGCACAGCACTTCGGAGTGTGCTGGGGAATCAGACAGACCCTAATTGGAATGGTCTCTGCTGTTACTTGGTGTGTGATTACTGGAAAGTTTTTAAACCTCCTTAACCTCAGCTTCCTCACCTGTTAAACGGGAATAGTGATACCTACACTTGACAGGGATGTCATGATAATTAAGCGAGTTATTTATTTTGGGTCTGGAACAAAATGATAGTTAAATAAATGGTGGTAATATTACTTATTACTATATTTGTTAATAGTCCCCACGGTACAGAGCTGCCACAGTTTTAGATTTTTAATAAATATCACTTGAACTGAAATGACTCTGCAGCTAATTTTCAATTCGACTTTATTATAGTTTTAAGGAAATTTCCTTCTATTCTAGGAAGATGTTGGGGAAAAATAACCCAGCAAAATCAAATTTAAACAGATCAACATCAAAGTCTCAGGACACTTGTATTAGCCCATTTTCACACTGCTGATAAAGACATACCCAAGACTTAGTATTTTATAAAGAAAAAGAGGTTTAATAGACTCACAGTTCCACATGGCTGGGGAAGCCTCACAATCATGGCAGAAGGCAAAAGGCATGTCTTACGTGGTAGCAGGCGAGAGGGAATAAGAACCAAGCGAAAGTGGTTTCCCCTTATAAAACCATCAGATTTCATGAGATTTATTCACTACTGTGAGAACAGTATGGGAGAATACACCCCCATAATTCAATTATCTCCCACCAGGCCCACCCACAACACATGGGAATTATGGGAGCTCCTATTCAAGATGAGATTTGGGTGGGGACACAGCCAAATCATATCAACATTCTAAAACCCTGCCTCAGCATAATGGAAATCATTCATGATTGCAATTTCACAGTAAAAACAACATTTTGGAGTAAATGTACAATCTTACAAAGATTCATATAAATGCCCTAATTATGTGTGCTTCCATTAACGCAACTCATTCCAAAACTAGAAATGGATCCCATGGAACGTAGATTGAAAGGTATGAGAAGAGAGTGATTTTGTTGTTCTCTATTTTTGATGAGGTAAACTACATACACGCTCACAGAAGAGTTTATTGAGTGTATTTACATTGCCATTAAAGAAGTGATCTGGAATTTTTTTCTCCCCCAATTAAATTGTAGTTCAGACTGCCATTGAAAGCTGCTATTCTAAGTATTTTTGGAAGTTCAAGAGGGAATTTTTTCCCTTGATTGTATGCCAGTTTTTTTTAACTTCAGCGCACCCCAACCCCAACAGACACTTTCATAAATCTCTCTTGGAATTGTTCTGCAGCACATTAAATCACTGTCTTCTCTGATTCTGGATCTGAAGGTTTCTTTCTGAGAATGAAGTCTGCAATCCATCACATCAGAACGGGAAGAAAGGATGTGAGGCAGAGCCCCTTTTCAGATCTCCAGTGAGGAAGGGATATTTTGGCGCTGGCTAAGGCTTTGTAACACTGCAGTTGAAACGGGCAAAATGGGCTCCTCACTTGAAGATCTTTGATGCCTCTAAATGTTCTGATGAGAAAAAGCTTGTCCTCAAAATCAATGGCACTTTCTTGAAGAAATGAAACTGGCTCCAGCATGTGAAGCATTGCTAATGACCAGCTGTGTAACCTTGAATGCATCATGCAATTGCCCTCCATTCATTTAAGGTTCTATGAAATGGCCTTATCCCTTACCCCCAGCTCAGGCAGGATGCTGAGACATACTGGGGAATTCATCCCGATGCTTCTCAATACTATATTGGGATAATAATTTTCAATGGGAAGAGGAGGATTTTTAAGGCACTAAATTATACTATGTGAAAAAGATTCAGAATTATTATCACTGTGAATCAGAGAATTATTTTTTTAAATCATAGATTTTCATTGTTGGTGGAATGCTATAAAATCTTCAGGCTCATCATTAACAATTGTTCTACAGAGGTTAAGGGACTTGCCCAAGATCTCACAACTGTGCACTGAATGAAATAATGTACCTACTGTTTAGCACAGTGCCAGTGCTTAACAAGCAGTCAATAAATATCAGCTGCTGTTGCAACTGCTGATGTTGTTAGTATGATTCAGGACTCCACACTCTCAGTTCAATGCTATTTTTACATCAGATACACAAAGAAACTACAAGAAGGTAGCTCTATGAGCCCAAGCAATTTCTTACCATAAGGAAAATTATTTCTTTTATAACTGAAAAAGTACAAGCCTAGAGAAGGTAAGTGCTGTGACTTGGCACATAATTCTCAGGATACTAACATCCCACTGGAGACTAATTTAGGGCTTGTCTGGAGGAGAAGAGGCTATTCCATTTTCCTAATCCTCAGAGCAATAACACTGAAGACTGCACATTGTGGACCAGAGATTGAATCCAGTCTACAGCAACCCTGCCCTCAGCACTAGAGATTGAATCTAGACTATAGCAACTCAGTCCACAGCCTCTAGAAAACAGAAATGTACTGAAAATGCAAAATGACACTGGCATGGAAAAGGAGAAACTGTTCGGCAGATGAAGCTGGGAAAGATGTGCGGTCAGATGGGAAAAAACAAAACTGAAAGACAAAATCAGATTTCCATTCACACTATATATAAAACATAAACTCTGTAGATAGATTCAGGATTTATGTATCAAAACTAAAATTACAGAATTCTTAATAAAAATAATGAACACCTTTTAGACTTGGGGATTGAGAAAGATTTCTTAAGGCACACACAAAAATTTGACTAATAAAATGATTGGTTTGATTGTATTAAAATTAAGAACTTTTGCTCATGAAAATGCGTCTTAAATAAAAAGACAAGGTATAAACTGGGAGAAGTTATTCATGATACATTAAATCAGCAAAAGATAAGTAGAAAGAATATATTAAATATCCTATAGATCACTAAGAAAAATAAAACCAATCTGATAGAAAAATAGACAAAAGACATGACCACAAATATATCAAAAAAACAAAACACAAGTGGCAAAGAAAGAGAAGAAAAGATTTTCAGTATTATTGGTGATAAAGGAAATGCAACTCATAACAGTGATGACACAGTCTAAGCCGATTTTAGTGGCAAGGATTACGAAGTGGGGCAATATCCAGTGTTGAGGAGACTGTGGCTACACAGGACGACTTCTGCATTGCCGGTGGGTATGTAAATTGGTACAACCACTGTTGGAAAGAGTGTACACTATCTCCTAAAGATTCTGATCGCTTATGGCCAAGCAAATCTACCAGTAGTTCTATTCCCAAAGGAGACTCTTGAACATTTACAACAAGAGACTTGTACAAGAACGTTCTTAGCAGCAGTGCTTACAATAGAAGAAACACTGAAACAACCCAAACGCTTTAAATTGAAAGCATGAATGAACAAATTATGGCCTATTCACACAATGGAATTTTCTACAGTCATCAAAACAATGAACTCCAGCAGTCAGTAATATGGATGGTTCTTAGTTTAATATTAAGTGAAAAAATAAATTCCCTCAAATTATCGACAGTTCAATACACTTTTAATAAAGTTAAAATAACTAAAACACTAGAAATATATATAAATGCAATACAACTGCATGAAAAGGAAAGCAATAGAATGATTAACAAAAGATTCAAGAGGCTGGACACAATGGCTCATGCTTGTAATCTCAGGGCTTTGGGTGGTCAAGGCAGAAGGATCACTTAAGCCCAGGGGTTTGAGACCAGCCTGGGGAACATAGGGAGACCCTATCTCTACACATTTTTTTAAAAAATATTCACCAGATGTGGTGGCATGTGCCTGTAGTCCTAGCTACTCAGAAGCTGAAGCAGGAATATTGTTTGAGTCCAGGTTCTCAAGGTTACAATGAGCTATGACTATGCCACTGTGCTTCAGCCTGGCTGACAAAGCAAGACCCTGTCTCAAAAAACAAACAAAAAAAAAGACTTAAGAATGTGGTTACCTTATGTGGGGGAGAGGCAGTCATGTGGTCATAGGTAAGTGATTGTTAACTTCCTAGTTTTTGTTTTGCATGGTGAGTACATGGATGCTTCATTTGTTTTTAAAAATAAAGAATATTTATATAAATAAAAACAGGTCTTATGTGGATCAATAATAAAATGTATTTTGAATTAATGGCCAGGACTGCTCCAGCTTGCATAACAGAGGTCTGTTCTTTCCTTTACTTAATGGGAGACTGACCATTGAATAATGGTGAATTTTACTACCAAGGTCCACAGATCAGCCTCTGAGAGCTGGTATCGGTAAGACCAGGCACATAAACATGTGTGCAGATGTGGAACATAAATAAAACGAAACTTATGCCCTTCCTTATCCTTAAGGAGCTCATTCCATCAGTATAGACAGTCACATAAACATAGAATGCTAGAATGATATATCAAGTGTCATGATGCAAGTTTGCACTCTGCAATGGGAGAGCCATGTCCCTGCCCGCACTGATTTCCTTTCCCTCCTCAGGATACTAGAGCTGGGCCTCCCATTTGAGAGGGGTCAAGGGCCACTTGCATCCAAAGCCCCTTGGTGGTCTGACAACATGCACATCCCTGGCCCCCTCACCAGATATTCAGAGTCAGAATCTTTGGAGTAGGGTTCAGGATTCTGCAATTTTAACAAACTCCTCAGGGACATCTAAGCTTTGAGGTCAGGCTTGTTGTTTTGCCCCCTTTGGGAACTGGGGTAATATCTGCAATGTATTCAACCCTCTACTTTCACACCTTTCCGCATTCATCAGGTACCCTGGCAGCCATTCTGTTTCTACAGCCCCAGGGGCAGAGATGAGGATGGTCTCCTTGAAAAGGAAGGAGACAGGATGGAGGGGAAGGGTCAGCTGCCCCTTCACCTGGCGTTGAGACCCAAAGCCACAAGATGTGTGTGTACCAACATCCCCTATGGGGCTAAAGTCCCACTGGAAGTCATTTTAGATAAACTGAGGGAAAAGTCAAAACGTGTGCCTTTCTTCCCCCTCCTATTTGAGTCCCTGGGAGAGAGGGCACTGTTTTGAGTCAGAAAGACTGGTTAAATCTAGAGCCATAGATATGTACTGAAAATTTTAAGTTGCCACAGCACAAAGTAGAAACTCAAAAAGAGGACTGAATTAGATTAAAAACAAACAAAAAGAAGCAGCTTCGTTTCCTTTGCACAGAGGTCATGGTGCAGAAGTCTGCAAACTTGCCACAGTTGTAAGCACATTGCCTCCCCAGGGACTGAGTAAGTGTTGAACAGAATTGAGCCGAAATTCCTGAGACATCAGGGAGGACATACTGCAGGCTTGAGGTCTACTTTTGTTCTTAGAAGGATGAGTAGGGGTTGCCTGTTGAGCATGGCTGGGGCTTGGGGTAAGGAATAGGAGGCAGTAGAAGGTATTCCAGGAATACATGCAATGAACTGAATTTTGCAAGGGCATGTAACGTGCAAGGAGAGATGACAGCCCCACTATGAGGCTAGAGCACATCCTGAGAGATAGAGGCTTTGTTTTCCTAACTGTCTTTTCCTTCTGAACAGTCTCAGAAGCAAAGCCTCATGTCAACATCTCAAGTCTTGGATAGCCTGCTAACATCCTGGCTTGCTGCAGGGAAACTGTGCCCTAAGAAGCCACAAGCGACACAGCAACCACTGGCAGCAAGAGCCTCATCCCCTTCCCAGGCAAGGGCCCCTATGCACATCTGTCAGAGCTCATATATAGCCTGGCATTTGGAACAGGGGTTGGGAAGGAGGAATGGAAGTAAACAAAATCCTTCAGGAGGGATGGCGAGGCATTTGTTCTCACATGGAGAAGGAAGAATTACCAGGTCAATACACCACCATTTTCTCCTTTTTAGTCCTTATAAGAATAAAGCATAGCATAGTGAGAAAAAGATGGGTTCTGTTATTCAAATGACTTGTACTCAGAATCAACGTTAGCACTTACTACCTGTGAGCCGCAGAGACAGCGCTCATCAAATAGTGCATGTGCTTTGTTTACATCCCAGATTCTCTGGCGTTAGCACATGAGATGTGTTCTGGCTAATGGACTGTGGGTGGGACTGGCAGGTGTCACCTGCCCAAGGACATTAAGAGCCTCTGTGCTCTTTACCTCCCTTCTTATCTTCCCTGCTACGAGGCCACACGCACCAGCTGGCACAGCTTCAAGAGGGACAAAAGGCATATGACCTTCATCAGACTTTGCAAAGGAGAGACATAAATAAACCTTTCCATTATCAAACCACTGAGATTTGGAGATTAATTTGTAACCCTATCATCACATAGTCCAAAATATTAATACACTAATACATTGTGTAATATTTGGTCTCATTGGAATGAAAATTACATAACTTTCTAGGCCACTGGAGTTTTTGTAAAAACTTAATATATATTTACGCTAATATAGAGCCAGCATTTGATAAATGTTAAGTCTCTCCCTTTAAGTTGTGGTTGATGTCATTACTATCGTTATGGTTAGTACTGTTATGCAATAGATATAACAGATGTATTTTAATAAGCAGCAACTTTGTCTCCGGCACTCTGCTAGTTGTTTTTCATAAGTTTTCACATTTCTGTATCCAGAGAAGCCACAGCTCAAAGAGGTTGCTTGCTCAAAGAAACACAGCTAGTATGCAATCAAGCCAGGATCTGAAATAAGAATATCCTGAATCAAAGGTCTCTTATTCTAATTTCACATTTTTTCAGATATGGAACTCGAGGCTCCGAGATGTTACATAAGATCACTAAAGTAATAACCGCTAAAATAAAATCAAAAATTGACAAGTGGGGCCTAATTAAACTAAAAAACAAAAGCAACTATCAACAGAGTAGGCTACCTACAGAATGGAAGAAAGTATTTATAAATGATGCATCTCACAAAGGTCTAATATCCAGATGCCGTAATGAACTTAAACAAATTAACAAGCAAAAACAACTCCATTAAAAAGTGGGCAAAGGACATGAACAGATACTTCTTAAAAGAAGACATACATGTGACCAACAAGCATATGAAGAAATGCTCAGTGTCACTAGTCAATACAGATATGCAAATCAAAACCATAATGAGATACCCTGTCACACCAGTTAAAATGGCTATTATTAAAAAGTCAGAAATTGGCCAGGTGCAGTGGCTCATGCCTGTAATTCTAGCACTTTGGGAGGCTGAGGCAGGTAGATAATTTGAGGTCAGGAGTTTGAGACCAGCCTGGCCAGCATGGTGAAACCCTGTCTCCACCAAAAATGCAAGAGTTAGCCAGACATGGTGGTACACGCCTGTAGTCCCAGCTACTTGGGAGGCTGAGGTAGAAGAATTGCTTGAACCCAGAAGGCAGGGGTTATAGCAAGCAGAGATCACACCATTGCACTCCATCCTGAGCGACAAGAGCACAACTCAGTCTCAAAAAAATAAATAAATAAGTAAGTCAAAAATTAACAGATGCTGGTGAGGTTTTGGCGAAAAGGGGATGCATAAACACTGCTGGAAGGAATGTAAATTAGTTCAGCCATCAGGAAAAACAGTTTCGAGATTTCTCAGAGAACTTAGAACTACCACTCAACCCAGGAATCCCATTACTGGGGATATACCCAAAGGAAGATAAATTGTTCTACTATAAAGACATAAACATGCATAAACGTGTAATCACAGCTTTATTCACAATAGCAAAGACATGGAATCAACGTAAATGTACACTGATGATAGTGGACTGGATAAAGAAAATGTGGTACATATACATGATGGAATACTATGCAGCCATAAAAGAGATTAAAATCATATACTTTGCAGCAACACCGATGAAGCTGGAATCAGTGGATTCCATCCATAATGGATGAAGCCATTATTCTAAGCAAACTAACACAGGAGCAGAAAATCAAATGCTGCATGCTCTCAGGCATAAATGAGAGCTAAACACTGAGTCCACATGGATGCAAAGAAGGGAACAATAAACACTGGGGGGCCTCCTTGAGGGTGGAGGGTAGGAGGAGGGTAAGGATCAAAAAACTGCCTATTGGGTACTACGTTTATTACCTGGGTGACAAAATTATCTGCACATGAAACCTCTGACATGAAATTAGTTCATGTAACAAACCTGCATATGTACCCCCTGAACCTAAAAGTTGAAAGGAAAAAAAAAATGTAGTAACTGCTAGAGTCAGCCGATTGTTTATTCCCAGCCCAGTGCTGCAATGACATAATGATAGAAAAGATACAGGCACAATTATTTCCATCCCTCTTTCCCCTAACCATTGCCGAGCCACCTGTACACTGCAAATCGAGGACCCAGCAGCTCCAGATACTGTGGGCAACAGATGAGAGGGAAGAAGGAAGCTATGCTTTGATATAAGGGAAACTGGGTGCTTTGCTCAAACAACAGCTTCTCGATAAGGTACCCAATGAAAAAACCCAGCAGCTGAAAATAAACATTGAGATTCCAAATCTCTGTCAGGGGTGTGTGTGTGTGTGTGTGTGTGTGTGTGTGTGTGTGTGTGTGTGTGTCTCTCTCTCTCTCTCTCTCTGTTTGTTTTGGAAACTTGAAGAGAAATCGCAAGCAATGTGGATCCTAAAGCAGTTTACACTGAACCAGATGGTGCCTCTGATTAGCATCAGACTAAAAAGATACATTACTTGGAGATGAGGTTCTCGTAGGGACAAATCTGTTTCAAAGGCACAGAGGGTTTGCTTTTCTCCTAGACTCCCCTCGGAGCTTTCTCTGGGTGTATCTGTGCATCCTTTCTCCTGTCATCACCTCCAGGCAAGTCTGAGCTTGAGCTGGAGAAGACAGCAAATTAGTGTTTGTAGGTTTCTCGGTTCTCCTCTCACTGAAGCCGGAAGTCCTTCACACGGGACAAGCCATTCCATGTGGGAATCTGGCTGGGGTGACTACTCCTGCAATTCCCAGGCTAACCAGCCATATGTGCCACTGATGCACCAGCAACACACAGAGACCCATTCTGTGGCTATTCCCATTTTACAGATGAGGAAATAAAGACTTGCAAGGATTAAGTAATTTACTCAATAGCACAGGTCAAATCAAAGTTGAGGCTAATTGCCTCCATAAAGAGGTGTGTGTGTCTGTGTGTGTGTGTGTGTGTGCGTGCGCGTGTGTATGTGTGTGTGTTTTAAAAGAGGCCTGAAGGGTAAATCATCAGAACGGATGGCTACCAAGTGTCCAAAACTATGTAATTATGTTGGTGCCTGCAGTAAGATAAACAATGAAGTGAGAAATCACAAACATTTCACCTTGACCTCTACTTCTAGGCCTACATAACATGGGCCCTTTAGAAAAACACTCTAGGGAAATAAAAATAGCAAAAAAAAAAAAAAAAAAAAAAAAAAAAAAAAAAAAAAAAAAAAAAACATTCAAAGTCAGGATGGAAAGCATGTACCAACCAAGGCCCTTTTATTCACTAGGTCCCGTGTTTCTCAGACCCTGAGGAAAATCATGTAGCTTAGGGTTACATGCAACTGTCAAAGATTAAGGAACTCCCTTATTGCAAGGAAATTAAAGGTCAGCACAGAAATTGAGATTAGCAGGAAAAATAACCACAACACCAATAATAACATTTACTGCTTAGTCTGAGACATTATGCTGAGCCCAGCGCTGTGTCAAGTACTTTAAATGCATCATCCATCTCATTAGCCTACATGATCACCCTCTAAGACAGACCTTATTGTTCTTATTCCCATTTTACAGATGAGCCTACTGAGGATCAGAGAGGTTTAGAAAATTACCCATAGTCACATAGTCATGTAAAGAGCTGAACCAGTAATTAAACTCAGGTGTAGCGTACCCCGAGAACTACTGCCCTTAACCAGTAAACCCTTCTCCACCTTCTCCATAGGATCCTCCTGAAGACAGGCCAATAGGGTAGTCTGCCAAAATCTCAGAAAGTGCTTAAAAGCCTTCTGGCCCCTCAGCTTGATGTCAATACAAATGTTCAAGGCTGTGAGTACAAGCAAATGCCACTGAAAATACTCCAGGCAATTTGCACATCTGGCAGTTAAATGAGTGCAGGCTCAAAGCAAATCACGTCCCCAAGACACAGGACACTTCACAGGGAGAATAACAGGAGGAATTTCATTACTGCTCAAATTTGGCCAGAGGAAATCACACTCACCTTATTTAAGGGTATAAAGAGAGATGTTCATCAAAGGGCAATGGCCACCTAGTAAGTATAATGAATTCAGATTTTATTCACTGGGAACTAGAGGATTTAAGTAAGGGGATGAGTTGAAGTTTCCCTTTGGGACTACTTTGGTGAGAGGGCTCACTTAGCAAATAGATCGTGGGAGAAGAATTACCTTTCAGCTATGAGTAAGAGCATACGGCTTTTACATGTGAGCTGAGCATGGCTACACTAATTATACTTTGCCTCCTCTTTGAAATGGGCCCCCAGAGGACATTTTGCCTACCTCTAGTCTCTGTATGTATTTAAAGGTAAGAATTTTGCATTTCTTTTGTAACTGTGTACAATGCCAGGGCAGGCCTTCTGTCAGTTAATATTAATCAGTGTTTTTACTGAATCTGAAACCCAGACACACAGCAGGACCAAGAAGCAGCAGCTGTCCAGCCTGCCCTGCGATTATGCCAACCCTCAGAGGCCTCCTTCCAGTCCTGGAGATGTGGCTGCAGTAAAGGAATTACTCCGACTTCCATGAGGCTGGAATTGACACCACATGCCCTGCCCAGGCCCGTGCTAGCACTCCATCTGGTCTCGATGCCAAGCCAGGCCCCTGGCAATGACAGCAGCTCTGAACAATGAAGGAGAGCCAAGTAGCCCGCTCCCTGCTGCCTGTGCTGCATCATATGCATAGCTAGAGTCGTCCTTGTCAAGTCCCTAGGATGGGACTCAATTTGTCTTTGCAGTGATGCCACCTGAAATCCTGAGAGGGCCTTCCAGGGCAGGAAGGGACAGACATATTTCAATGCTTTTGGTATGAGGACTATTTATTTGGAGGTAGAAGTCAGAACTTTAAAACCATGGAAGTCTCACTTTAAAAAAGGCACAATAACACAAGGAGGGCAATTCCCAGAATTAGTCTCCATAACCTCACACAAACCACCTTGCTCAAACAAACTGCATATTTATTGGATTAATCTGTTGTCACACTTCTGTCTAAAGGGTCAGGAAACCACACACATGAATATTAAAATCACAAGAACACTTTTCATCCCCACATCCTCCTCCTACCCTTAACTCCAGGGATAGGATACAGACAGCAATTCTGGATGCACCATGTTAACCAGGCATTGGAAAAAACATCTTTACAGTGAAGTGGTTCCTGAATATTTCTATGATTACCAGGCAATTTGCATAAATATTCAGGCTTCGTTCCCTGAATAAATTCCAGTTGGGTGATGGCTGATCCTCTGAATTCTAAGACCTTTTGTTTCTTGCACAGTTTGCTTCTCATTTTATTATTGACATCAGTGTGGATACAGAAGTTGAAAATTGGGAAGGTTTGGTCTTAGGGTACAGAAAAAAAGTACTGACCCTGAAAAGCCACTTCTTCACCCTACAGATAGGAGTGAAGAAATGCAGAGTTTCTAAACAGGCCATTCTTTTACATAGAGCAAAAGGCATGATCCATTTTGCAGATCCAAACATGCAGAGCATTACTAGAGATGAGGTAGAGGATGAATATGAGCTTCCGAATCCTGCCTGATCAAATCTAGAGGAGCTATGGAAATCTAGTTAACTGACCTTGAAAATAGGGAACTTTAAGTTTCTTGCCTGTGGGGTCCAGTGGTGACCAGTTTAGGGTAAGCAGAAGCTCTGACCATAACTTCTGTGCAAAACCACTGTCATTCCATGATCTCCCAAAAATATATATCATTAAGTGAAGAAAGGCTAAGTGCAGAGCAGTTACATACTATGCTACCATTTGCATGATAATGAAAGAGTACATAGCATATATATAATTGATTGCACATCCACAGAGTGTTCCTAGAAGCAAACACAAGGAACTGGATATGGCTTTTGCCACTGGAGAGGGGACTGGGAGTAGCCATGCACAGGGTCTGGAGGGAGCCTTTCCACATGGTACCCTTTCATACCTTTGCATTTTGATCCATGTAAATGCATTACCTATTCTAAAATAATTTACATTTTTTAAAAAACTTTTAAAAAATGCTAATTCTGATTCAATCAGACTCTTTGAGCTGGGTCTCAGGAATTAGCATTTTAATAGGCTCTCTAGTTTATTCTTACACACTCGAAATTTTGAGAACTTCCCCGTGAAAGGCTCTTTCTACTAAAAGGAACTTCATCCATTTACCCTCGAGTTTAAGATAGTAATAATAAACCATACAGGGAAAAAAAAACAAAAACCTCATTAAACTTTCTCAAGAGAAATAAACAATGCAACCTCAGCTTTACTGAAATCAATTTAGATTCTGATATCTAAGTTGTCAGCTACTTTCTACTTTTTGCATTTATGCAGACCAAAGGAGTTGTTAGAAAAGAGATGTCACCAGACAGGTTGTCCTCTCCTGCCAAGCGTCCCAAAAAAAGATGTGAGGCTTAATGGCCCCTTACCCCACCCCAGCAACGATGCTGTGTACTCACCTGGCTTTTTAAAGAGGTTGCTCTGGACTATCTCATTCATAGACTGTACTTTCTGCTTCTGGAGTTTCACAGGAGGGATGCAGGTGTAGAATTCATACAGGAGTTGGCTGTGGGCAGGAAAAATAGAAGCTAGTAGAGCAAAGTAGACCAATGTCTCCCACCTCATAGCACTTACAGTTCATCCCTGGATCTCTAGCCCTGAGATACCCCCAAGTCCTGGCAGAGCATCAAGTGCAAGGTAAGCCTTTAGTAAAAATGTACAAGTTGTTCTTGGTATGGAATATTAGCAGCATTAAAAGATATGTAAAAATCTGAAAATAGTGCTTGCTTCGGCAGCACATATATTAAAATTGGAACAATACAGAGAAGATTAGCATGGCCTGTGTGCACTGATGACATGCAAATTTGTGAAGCATTCCATATTTTTTTTAAAAAAAACTATTTTTTTAATTTTAAAAAAGAAAAAAGAAAAAAAAATTGAAAATAATACCAATAGCCCTGATTAGTTGCTGTGTATCAAGCACACACTTTGCATTTTGCATTAATTATGCCATGTAGACCTCATAACTCTAAAAGAAAAAAAACAACCCCATTCAAAAGTGGGTGAAGGATATGAACAGAAACTTTTCAAAAGAAGACATATATGAAGCCAACAAACATGAAAAAATGCTCATCATCACTGGTCATTAGAGAAATGCAAATCAAAACCACACTGAGATATCATCTCACACCAGTTAGAATGATGATCATTAAAAAATCTGGAGACAACAGATGCTGAAGAGGATGTGGAGAAATAGGAACACTCTTACACAGTTGGTGGGAGTGTAAATTAGTTCAACCATTGTGGAAGGCAGTGTGGCGATTCCTCAAGGATCTAGAAATAGAAATTCCATTTGACCCAGCAATCCCATTACAGGGTATATAGCCGAAGAACTATAAATCATTCTACTATAAAGACACATGCACACGTATGTTTATTGCAGCCCTGTGCGCAATAGCAAAGACCTGGAACCAATCCAAATGCCCATCAATGATAGACTGGACAAAGAAAATGTGGTACATATACACCATGGAATACTACGCAGCCATAAAAAATGATGAGTTTGTGTCCTTTGTAGGGACTTGGATGAATCTGGAAACCATCATTCTCAGCAAACTGACACAAGCACAGAAAGCCAAACACCACATGTTCTCACTCATAGGTGGGTGTTGAACAACGAGAACACATGGACTCAGGGAGAGGAACATCACACACTGGGGGGCAGTTGTGGGGGTAGGGGAGAGAGAGTAGGGGGCGGGGAGTGGGGAGGGAGGGGAGTGTGGGGAGGGATAACATGGGAAGAAATGTCAGGATATAGTATGCACCTAAAGTAAAATAAATAAATATTTTTTAAAAAGCTATACCCAATACTTATCCCAATTTTATAAGTTGGAAAGCTCAGATTTAGAAGGGCTAACTAACTTTCCCAAGGTTATGCCGCTAGGAAGTTAAAGAAACAAGAGTTCAAAACAAGGTTCTGACTTTATTACCATACCATTTTACTTACAAATGTTTTATGCTTGATAATCCTTTATGGTAAGTCTTAAAATCAAAAAGGTCTCTAATTTTTTTGAAAAACTATGAAAAATTGTGGATTAGAAGCAGTTTGGGACATCAAAAGGGAGACGGTTCTTTCCAAAAAGGGTGAGAATCAAAATACCCTGAAACAAAATGATAGTCCTTGTCGGCTTTCCAAAATAAGCTTATTGTATTCATTCATTCTTTCAAGGACTTATTAAACATCTACTTAATATGAGTCAGGCAAAGTACAGAGAAATGGGGATACAAGGGGAACAGACCAGGTCCCAGTGGGCATGGAACTTACACTCCAATAGAGTTCATCAAATGACACAGAAGCTAACAAATCAATAAACAGTGATGAATGCAGTGAAAGAAATAAATAGGGAACTGTGTCAGAGAATAATGGCACAAGGGCTGGGGGAAATTTTTAATTTATTTACAATATTGAGAGGTGGCTTCTCCAAAAAGATAACATTTAGCTTGAGGATCCGAAGGATGAGCAAAAGGAGTAGCTAGCAAAAGTCTCCCATATGAACAGAAAAAGGACATCCACAAATAAACTGGTGATATCTGAATAAAGTCCAGAGTGCAGTTAAGAGAACTGTACCCAGGTTAATTTCTCAGTTTTTATAAATGTACCATAGTTATATAAACATTAACATTAGGGGAAGCTGGGTGAGGGGCACATGAGAACTCTGTATGTAATCTTTGAAACTCTTTTCTAAATCTATAAGTATTTTAATAAAAAAGTCTTTAAAATCTGTTATCTGGAAACTATAATAAATTTTTTAAAAAGAAAAAGATATATTTGATTGAGAAGCCCCTATTCCAACAGCATAACATTAAAATAATGTGTTTATCTACGAGCCAAATGGAGTTAAGAGGGAGAAGGCAAAAGGGAGCCATCTCCATTATCTCTTTAGGTGTGCTTAGGCTGTTCTCTGTTTGCAACTGTGGGGCCTACAGGGCAAAGAGTGGAACCCAAAATAACCTTCAGGCCCAGGTGAAATGGAGACATTTACCCCAAACATCAATTTTTTAACCAATATGATTACATTTCATATCATTAAAGAGGGATGCTTATTACACAGTTGGTTTTCACCAGTCTGGCACAAGAAAACCAAAAGGTAAAAATCCCATACTGGAAGCCTTGAAAAGGTCCCCTGCCACATGTCCTCCCCACCCCTAGCTGAGTGCCCATCTGAAGCTCCCCCTAAGAGCCCACCTCCCACTCTGAATCCCTGGCTTGCCAATAGAGCCCAAGAAAGTACAACATAAGCTCTCACCTGAGTAACTTTGCATCAAAGACCGTTTCTACATCATGCAGGACAGATGGGATGTATTTCAAAGCCGCCACCTAAGTGGAATGTAAAATATATGAGTGATGCTCACATCAACAAGTCTGTGCTGGCAAAGACGGTAATTTGCAGCATGACACAGATCAGGGGAGAATGATTCCACATCCTGGACATTAGGATATTGATGCAAGCCTCTGTATGTGCATCAAAACGTAAGCATGAACTTCTTTGTATACAAAAGTGAAGTCACAACTTCTGTCTTCAAGGAGGCAGTAACATATAGTAGAATGACCACAGACCTTGTAGTTCTATAGATCTGCAAATTCTGTTTCCGAACCTTATTATCCATGCGGCTTTGGACCAAACATTTAACCTCTTAGATATATACATATCTGTGAAATAGAGAAAGTTATATGTATTCTGCAGAACTGTAAAGATTAAAAATATATGTGAGGCATCCAACAGAGCACGAGGCATATTTTAGTGCTCAGTAAATGGTGACTTATTAATGGAAGGTGGTGTCGTTGAATTGCTTTGCTGGTGGCAAGTTATTCATATTTCCTCTCCCTAGCCACTTTCTGAATAATAGTGGGCATGTTTTGGTCCACTAGATGGGTTGGGAAAGCTGAGCATTGTGGTAGATTGCTTCCTGTCTTCAAGTTAACTGATGTATCAGAGGTAAGAGCCACACTCACCCCCTAGCAACACCACTTGATAAAAAGCAGGGCAGACTACAGTTTCAGCAGATAGAATTTTAAGTCACATGAATGGAAAATAATGTTTAAGACTCTAATGGAAACATGCATTTTTTATTTTTTATTTTTCTACATACTCTAGGTGTTCTGTTATTAACATGTATCACCCTTTAACAATCAGACCAAAGTAAAAATCACAAAACTTACTTTCCTAAAGAAAATCTTCCTCCTAGCCATATAAAACTAAGATTCTTACTTAACATAAATAATGATTATGATTATTCTCTAAAAATTTCTATCAGGGCAGATGCTGTGCCAAAGACTGCTAATAGATTATCTTACTAGTTACAACACTGCAAGGGAAATATTATTTTCATAAATAAAGAATCTCTGGTGCATCACAATTAAATAACAAGCCTGAGGTTGCAAAGTTAGCAAGTGGAGAGCCTGGATTCAAATGCAGGCAGGCTGCTCTTAGAGTCACTTTTTGTAACCCTTAAGCTACATGGCCACCTTACTCAAATAGCAACTGTCTCTCTCTATGCCTTCATCCATTTTTTTTCTTGTTGCTTATAATTTTTAAATTTAAAAAGTCAGTACTGTATGTTTGATGTAAAAACATTTATATCAGATAAGGCATTAGGGTGAAAATTCTTCCCAGCGTCCCATATGGCATCCTCCTCTCAGCTCCAATCTTTCGTCCCCAGAGAAGGGAGGACCACCGTTCGTTAGCATTGTGAATTTCCTTCCAGACTGCTTTCTATGCACGAACGTGTATATGTGCATCTGTGTGTGTATGTAAATATACAGGTCTGCAATTGCTTTTCGTAGTTAACCACACAACAGTGGCATCCTGCCATCTCCTAGAGTACATTCTTTTCATTTCTAACCACTGCCCAGCACTGCTCAAATGGGTACATTATACCTTTATCAGCCCACTCCTGCTAACAGGTGCCATGCTATTTTCAGTTTTTCTTTATTATAAATATGTGGTAAAAACTACTTAAATATATGTTTGTGTATCTGTAAAACTCCTTGTAGGATGGATTGTTCAAAGAAGAATTAGTGTATAAAAATGTATAGACATATAAATTTTAGGAGAGACTGTCAATTACCTTAGAAGAGGCAGTAACCAACTTCCTTTAACAAGATTTTCCTTTCCCCATAACCTTGTTACCACTGGACATACAGTCTTTTAGATTTTTGTAGATCTGATGTGTAATTTGCAACTTTTGGGTTGCTAGTACGGTTGGGCATCTTTTCCCTATATTTATTGAACATCTATATTTACTAAATTGCATGTTCATATACTTTTTCCATTCTTATTTTGTTTTTTTTTTCTCATTGGTTTGTAGAATTCTTCATGCACCTTTAACATTAACCCTTTTACAGTAACACATCTTACAAGAATCTTCTGCTTATCATGATGTTCCACTGCATAGAAAGATTTTAATTTGCAGGCTGTCATATTTGTCAGACTTTATAGTTATTGGATTTTGTATCTACAGATTTTTTCTTTATTCTTTTAAATGTAGATTATAAGACAAAACAACATTCCAAAGCCATTATTTCTGAAACTATGTTCTATTGGAACCTCTTGTCCCATAGGATGGTGTTAGGTATTCTGTAAAAGAAAAGGGTTTGCAATCAAAGAATTTTGGGAAGCACTGGTTTAAGCAAAGACAAACCAGTGAGGTTTTTTTTTTAACTATAGAACTTTTCATAATTTAATATGCTAAGAAGCATTATGACATTCCTCCAGGCAGTCACAGTATCCAGTACATTCCAACCTAGTTGGTCAAGAACCATCTTTATCAGGAAACACCAAGCAGATGTAGCAAAATCAGATGACTGCAGAGCTAGGCAAGCAGCAGAAAGAAGTGATATGGAATGAGGACGGGGCAGTGAGAAGTGATGAGATGTGTGGGTTCTATTCTCTGCCTAAAGACTCAGTCATTCCTGTTCAATTGTTTTAACACTTTGATTTGCTAGACAAATCAAACACAAATGCAGGCTGCATTTCTTCCAGAGGCTACTAATTTACAACCTCTAATGTCTAAAGGGATACCCTATACTGAGGCATGTGCCCTGAAAAAAGCCTAGTCCAAACACTTCTCTTTTGAGATAGAGTTTTGCTCTTGTTGCCCAGGCTAGAATACAATGGGGTGATCTTAGCTCACTGCAACCTCCATCACCCAGGTTCAAGTGATTCTCCTGCCTCAGCCACCTGAGCAGCTATTACAGGCATGAGCCACCACATCTGGCTAATTTTGTATTTTTAGTAGAGATGGGGTTTCACCATGTTGGTCAGGCTGGTCTTGAACTCATGACGTCAAGTGATTCACTCATCTTGGCCTCCCAAAGTGCTGGGATTACAGGCATGACCCATCAAACCTGGTCTGGTCCAAGCACTTCTAACAAACTATTTCTTCATCCACTCTTAGGCCAAAAAACATAGAGGCCACAGGGCCTTGAGCTCTCCACCCAGCACCGCATGAACCTAGGCTCATTTCTTCATTCCTTGAGCCTCAGCCTCCTCATGATGGTATATGCCGAGGCTCTTCCCATCTCATTACTCAAGCACTGGCCACCATTCCCAGCACCCAGACAGAGTATAATGTGTACCCATCACAATTAAGGCCAAAGAGAGAAACACGCACAGAAACAAATCCCTTTGGGGAAAGGCAGGACTTCACAGTGTCCTCTGAGGGTTTGTGGCTTTCCAGAGCTGTATGTCATTCCAGGGCTTTGGAGGGATATGGTGGAACCACAGTCACCAGGAGTCTGCACAGCACACACACTTACACACTTTAACTTTTAGCAAGGAACTGCACAGGCTACCAGAGGGGATGCTCAGAAGGAGCCCATCTTCCCAGTCTCCCACTCTGGGCTGGCAATACAGTCAAAGGAAGCAAGTAGCTGTCACCTGAGACTCAGAGGGTGTTAGCAATGTGACAGGAGAGTATTAAATTTGCATCTGGTCCAGGCTGCCCCACAGAGAAGTGGCAGGCCTGTGGTTCTTTCTCCCTATAGGGACAGCCCGTCTCTGCCTCGGGAATTTTGCCAAGACTGTTGAAATGCTCAGCACTGGCCAGACGACTTTTGTCTATAGTCTTGCTTTGATGCACCGGGGTGGGTGACAACAGGCAACTTCAGCAGGTGCCAGCACCAAACGCTTCCAGAAGGCGGAGCACCTCAGCCATAAGACTATGGGAGACTCCATTTGTTACAAGTTTCCAGATCTGTCAGCCTCCTGGGAACTGGGTTTTACTGTTCTATTATTTATTTATTTTAATTTATTTTATTTATTTTTTTTGAGACGGAGTCTCGCTCTGTTGCCCAGGATGGAGTACAGTGGCGCTATGTCTGCTTACTGTAACCTCTGCCTCCTGGGTTCAAGCGATTCTCCTGCCTCAACCCCTGAGTAGCTGGGCTTACAGGCGTCTGCCACCACACCTGGCTAATTGTTTGTATTTTTAGTAGAGACAGGATTTCATCATGTTGACTAGTGTGGGTTCGAACACCTGACCCCAGGTGATCCACCTACCTCAGCCTCCCAAAGTGCTGGGATTACAGGCTGGAGTCACTGCACCCAGCTGTTCTATTATTTTCACTCTCATTATTATTACCATTCTATATAAAAAAATATTATATCATTACTTTCATTCCATAGTCTATATTCCTATATTGTATCTAATACTTAAAATACATACATACACATACACGATAACATACATGCGATGCATATACACACATACATATATCATAGGATTATGAATCATAGGGTTTTTTAAATGGGAACCATGGCTGGGCATGGTGGCTCATGCCTATAATCCCAGCACTTAGGGAAAACGAGCGGTTGATCACTTGAGCCCTCAGGTGTTCAAGACCAGCCTGAGCAACATGGCAAGACCTCATCTCTACAGAAAAGTAAAAAAATTAGCCAGGCACAGTGGCACAGGACTGTGGTCCCAGCTACTCAGGAGGCTGAGGCATGAGGATCACTTCAGCCCAGGAGCTAAAGGCTTCAGTGTGCTGTGTTTTGTCACTGCACTCCAGCTAAGGTGACAGACAGAGATGCTGCCTCAAAAATAAATAATAAAAAAATAGAAACCATTACTGGAAAATGTATACATGCCAAATACTTTACATGCATGATCTTATTTAATTCTTCCAACTACTCTGAGTGGATATTGTTAATCCCATTTTACCAATGAGAAAACTGTGGCACGGAGAGGTTAAATAACTTGCCAGAAGCCATGTAGCTTATGAGCAGCAAAGCAAGGATGAGTACCCAGCTCTGTCCAGCTGGCTCTTACCCAGTATGTCCACTACTGCCCATCACGCTGTAGGAAAGGCATTCTCTCTCGGCAAGTGGGGAGGATTCAGCAGGGAGGAGAAGGCTGATTTGGAAAAGGATGTGGGAAAAGAGCTTCCCTCACCCTTTGTAAGAAGTTTTTGAAAAATAAAATGCAGTTTTTCTGACATCCTTTAAGGATCCTCCTTACCATATCTACAGGGGGCCAACAGGAAAATGTTTGCTGCCTTGGTAATTAGGTGATCATGTGGCACTGGGTGAATTTCCCAGATTAATCATCCACTCTGAACCCCTCTGCCAAAGGCCAGTTACATCCCTCAAGAAAAGAACCAAATCCAAAGCAAGCAATAGTGGTTTTACCATCCCAAAGGTAAATCAAGGGACACTTGAGATCATTGCCAACTAGATGGACTTCACCAGAATTAGCAAACAGCAAATGTTTAAACATAACAACAAAAATTAAAACCAAGCTAGCATGCCTCCGATATCAAAGGGACTTGTCTGCTGAGTGTTGCCAGGCCTTCCTGCGCTCTCTCTCTCTCCCTCACTCTTTCTCTCTCTCTCTGTTTTCCCTCTCTCTCTCTCTCTCTTTCAAACACAGTGACTAGTGTTGGTGCCAGTAGACACAGACTTCTGGCCAAAATGAACACGTCTTAAAATGATACACAGTTATGCAAGAATGCTACTAGACATCTTCAAGAGCCACAGGCATTCAAAACAGGTAATATTCCCATGAATTTTTAATCCTTTTAGCCAAGTAGTAGATGATCAAGGTCCATGGAAACTGGAAAAATGATGTCACAGGAATTCCCCACAGCATGGCCTTAAGAAGGCGCTTTCCTTTGGGATGCCGAGTTGTCCCTGGGGAACATAAATGCAACTCTCTCAGGACATTCAGCCTCATCACTAATCTCTCAGGCAAAGTGAAGGGAAAGGAACCAATAGGTTTCAGAATATGTGTGTTTCCATCCTTTCTGTAACTTAACATTACGGGGTCCCCTGAGTCTTATCCATCTGGTGTTTTGCCAGAAGACTTGGGCCATCATTAAATTATCCTATTGCTTGGTAGTCATTAAGAACTCAAACTCTGGACTTATACAGCCAAGATTTACATCTAAGATCTATTAATTTTCAGCCACGGTAAATCACTTAACCACTTTAAGCCTCATTTTCCTCATTTGTAAAGCAGAGATAAAGACTATTTGTCTTTGCATATAATCTTTATCTCTGCTTTATACCACATGTTCTCACTCACAAGTGGGAGTTGAACAATAAGAACCCATGGGCACAGGGACAGGAACAACACACATGGGGCCTGTCAGGGGGTGGGGGACAAGGGGAAGGAAAGTATTAGGACAAATATCTAATGCACGTGAGGCTTAAAACCTAGATGACGGGTTGATAGGTGTAGCAAACCACCATGGTACATGTATACCTATGTAACAATCCTGCACGTTCTGCACACCTATCACAGAACTTAAAGTAAAATTTAAGAAAGAAACTATTTGTCTTATAAGGTTGTTGTCACAAAGATCAACAGGGCTAACAATATATGTAAAGCTTTTAGCTCAACACTTGACACGTAATAAACACTGAAACACCAAACTAAACAAAATGATAGAAGTCAGTGTTTATTTTTTTTAAGATACAGAATCTTGCTTTGTCACCCAGGCTGGAATGCAGTGGGACAACCACAGCTCACTACAGCCTCGGCCCCCTAGGCTCAAGTGATCCTCCTGCCTCAGCTCTCTGAGTACCTGGGACCACAAGCATACACCACCATGCCTAGATAATTTTTTTTTTTTTGGTAGAGACAGGGTCTCACTATGTTGCCCAGCCTGGTCTTGATCTCCTGGGCTTGAGAGATCCTCTCGCCTCAGCCTCCTAAAGCGCAGGATTATAGGCATGAGCCATTGCACCCAACCATGTTCATTCATTCATCCAGAGAGTAGATATTTGAGCACTTTCTGTGTGTCAGCCATTGTTCCAGACACCGGGGATATAAATGGCAGAGTCCTCTGCCCTCCTAGACACTCCAGTGGCTTCATTAGCATGAGTGGTATTCACAGTAGCCAAGAGAGCATGTCATTCAATCAAGCTGTTCATTTAATTCCACTTGTGCCATCAAATTGGGGCATTATGAAATATTATGGACTGTAAGGAGAACGGGGCAAATTGGCCTGCACGGCATCACCATATGCCTTTTACTCACATATGAGCGCTATCTAATTTACAAGCATCTGGTGTTGATCCTCCAAATCTGCCATCAATTTTATCAACCGCATTCACAGGGTTGGCACACGCAAGGACCTCTGAGCATGTGGCCCATTGCTGAAAACACATGGAAGCCCCTGGCCTACACCTTATCTATGGCAAAGAGAAGAACAGTGCTTTGGAGGCAAAAGATCTAGGCGGATTCAAATCCTAGCTCCAGTACTACGAATACATGTAATTTGGGATTAACTATTTAACTTTATGAGCCTCCTGTGGACACTGAGGATAGTGGCTCCTTGAAGATCTCTGGCAAGATTTAAAACACTGTACGTGAAGGGCCCAGTTCCATGCCTGGAACATGGTAGGTAATCAGTGGAAAGTGTTTTTATTGCTCCTCTCCTCTTTGAACTTCTGGCTTTAAATTCTCCATGGTCTTGGTGAGCTGCTGCCATGCCAACTCAGAATAAGAAAAACCACAGAAAGCAACTCACAAAAGCGGGGTAAGCATTAGAGATGAGTAATAACTTGCTTAGGTTTCAGAATTCACAGTGGACACAGCTGAGATTTGAACCAGATCTGCTCTACTCACAATTGAGCTGCGCACAAAAGGGGGTTTCCAACATAAGCTGCTATCCAGCTGGATGCAAAAAGTTTGAACCAGGAACATCAACCACGGGCAATCCTATTCTCTGCACCACCACTCCGCCCCCACCCCCAGCCCCAGCACTTATGGCTGATGTTGCTAACAGCTCACACCCCATGCAGGCGCAGTATCAAGACTCTGGCCACCTCATGTTATTTCACTAGGTGAAATATTCCCATGCCATGTTTTTTCATACAGTCACTTCTTGTGGGTTTATTCTTTTCAGAATGTGTATCTACATTTCTTGATCTGACTGAATAACTGAATGTACTAACACTATTTGGTCTTGTGTAACAAGACTAGAAACACAAATACCCACCTTCAGAATCCTCAGTAGCAAAATACCCAAAAAACTTCTGTTTTATGATGAGGTAAAGGAGGAAGACGTATAAATGATTAAAAATGATTTAAACCAAACTATGTAACAGGCTTTATGCTTCATGCTTCACATATGTTACTTCATTTTACTCTCTCAATAATCCCCTAAATTATACATTAGGCCTCTCACGTTATAAAAGGATAAACTGAGGCTCAGAAAGCTGAAATGATGAGTTCAAGGCTACATGCCCACATTTCTCTGGTCAAAAGCCAAAGCTCCTCCTGTAACAAATGTCAAAGTCTATAGAAGACTCCTTGTGTGGGATTTGCAAACATCACACGGGCCGACCCCTCTGCCCTCATCATTAAGTTCTCTTCATATGGTACTGCTTTCCATATTTGAGTATTACTTTAAATTCTTCATGGATAAGTTTTCAACAGCCATATAAATAAGTGGAAAGCATCACTGGCTTTATGAAAATTCCTGAGGCTAAATTTGGCCCTTAGAGGAAATTGAAAAAGAGATGAAGCCCCTTTCTATGTCTCTGGGGTGGAAATCTATGAGAACAAACCAACAAACCTGGCCCAAATTACAAGGAAAGCAATGTATTTCTACATAGCCACCTGGACAAGAAGAAACCTGGGTAAAAAGACTTATGCCAAAACCATAATAATCGAAATAGTTCATTGCATTTGCATAGTGTGTTATAATTTGTTCTTTTGCAGACAATGCTCATTTGATCCCCACCCACACAATGAACATTCATAGATGAGGAAACTGAGACATTGAGAAGTTAAGTGACCAAAGTACAGTCATGGAGCTGATAAAGAAGAGCATTCCTGTTGACCAAGTGTCTTCAGAATGGCAAATGCTCACTTGCTCCCCTTTGCTTCCTAGCTTCCTTTCTTCCTCCCTCCTTCTTTCTTTCCCTGCCTTCTTACACTCTCTCTCCCTTTGTTCCTTCCCCTAAGATATTTGCAGCCCATCATAGAGAAACAGGTGCTGAAATTAGAAAGAGTAGCTCCACAATGACCTATTCCCTCTTCCATCCTTCTCTTTCTCTGTGGCACCTCCACTTCTTTGGGGCATCAGCACCTTTCTCCTCTGGGATGAGGAACTGGCTTTATCTATTTGCTCATCATTTCTGCTCTTTCACCCTTCAGCTTCCTTGGAAGTGATTTCACACCTGATTCAACCCTATAGCCTGTCTCACGGTAACTGGTTAACCTTGGCTCTCTCCTGATATCCCAGCACTGTGTGGCTGCTCACTTCCAATGTGATACAGCTGCAGTGGCCAGCTGGGGCTCCTGCTGCATCTTCTCATGCTGTCCCCTGCTCCTGTTATCCCCTTTGTCACAGAATGATGGGGGTGTTAGGAATATGAGGAAGATGTTTTTAGTTTGTTGGTTTGCTTTTTAACCAGCAGTGAGTAAGGGAAAATGAAAACTAAAAGACTGCAGTCCCAACTAATCCAAGGGAAGACATCCATCCCCAGTAGGGCCTAAATAAACAGTATAAAGAACATGCTAATGTTGTGGCAGTGAATATGGTCTTCGGAGCCAGGAAGGAATAGTTATGAATCTGAGCCATCCCACTTCTCAGGAATGGTGCCTGGAGGAAGCTGTTTCAACTGTCTGAGCTTCAATTCCCTCATCAATAAAATAAAGACCTTAAGACCTATCCCTAGTGTTATGAATTAATGCAAGAGATACCTATTAAGCATCAACTAATAAATGATTATTAATTGAAGACACACTAATCATTGTGCTTTCAACACTCAGGATAATCCTAATATTAGGATTAGAGAACTAATATGATTATTATGGTTTTGGCATAAGTCTTTTTACCCAGGTTCTTCTTGTCCAGGTAGCTGTGTTAGAAATGCCTTGTTTTCCTTGTGATTTGGGCCAGATTATACTGGTTTCTTCTTGCAGATTTCTACGCCAGAGACATACAAAGGGGCTTTATCTCTTTTTCAATTTGCTCTAAGGACCAAATTTAGCCTCAGGGATTTTCATAAAATCAATGATACTTTCCACCTACTTATATGGCTGCTGAAAACTTATCAAAGAAGAATTTAAAGTTATTTTCAAATATGAAGAGCAGTACCATCTAAAGAGAACTTAATGATGAAAGCAGAGGGGTCAAGCCTGTGTGATGTTGGCAAATCCCACACAAGGAGTCTTCTATAGTCTGTGACATTTGGTGCAGGAGAAGGAGCTTTGGCTTTAGACCAGAGAGATGGGGGCATGTAGCCCCAAGCACACCATTTCAGTTTTCTGAGCCTCAGTTTATCATTTTATAACATGGGAGGCCTAATGTATAATTTAGGGGATTATTGAGAGGGTAAAATAAATATAAGTGGAGCATGAAGTGTAAAGTTTGTTACATAGTTTAACTTAAATCATTTTTAATCATTTATATCTCTTCCTCCTTTACTTCATTATAAAACAGAAGCTTTTTGGGTATTTACTAGTGTGGATTCTGAAGGTAGGTATTTGTGTCCTTAACCTTGTTACACAAGACCAAATAGTGTTAGGACATTCAATTATTCAGTTTGATCAAGAAATATAGATATACATTCTGAGGAGAATAAATGTTTGGATTATTAGGGTTATTTTGAGTGTTGAAGACACATGAATAAAACAAAGTCTTCCCCAACACACAAGTTTCCACTATTTGTTAAATTAAAGGAAGCCATCAGCAGAGTGGTTCTCAAACTTTGCTTCACATTAAAATCACCTGGCCTGGGTCACACTTCATAGCAATTAAATCAGAAAGTCTGGTGGTTGTGAGGGACTTCTCTTCCTGGGTCCCTGAGGGGTGTGGTTTCAAACGGAGGGATTTCCTTTGAGCACCTCCTCCACGCCTCCATCCGGGAATCAGAGGGGCTTCAAATGTGAAATTCCTTGTCTGATTTTCGCCTACAGCGGGCCAGGGAGGGAAAGCCAGGTGGGGCTCTTTTGTCCCAAAATCTCTGAAAGCTCTGGGAGGAGCGGGCTCTGTAACTCAGCATTGTGGACCAAGTAGCCAATGCAGTATCAGAGTCAAAGATCAATCACTCCAGAGGAAGTTTGAAAGAACTCCTCTCATTGGACGAGAACATGAATGGGGGTGGGAATAACTCAAGGGTTAAAACTTAAGCTGCTCCTACCTCTAGGGATTTCCCAGTCTGGGTTCCCATCCCACAACAGCATGGAAGCTCTCTCTCAACCCCGCTTTCTCCTCTCTCTTGCTCCCGCTCTGCCCTCTCTCCTCCCAACCCTTTCTAATAAATTGCTTTTCTACAAAACTCTTTGGGTACATGATATTTATTCAAACGGCAAACTCACCGTGCCTCTGGGGCCCCTTTCTCCACTCTTCCGGGGCCTAGAGCCTCTTCAGAACTGGGAGCTGGGTATGCTCCCCTGGTTACAGTTGTAACCAGGCATCAAAATTTATTAAAGATCCCCACACAATTGTAACATACAGAGTCTGGAACCCATAGTGTGAGAAGCGAACATTCCCCAGGCAGACTTCTGCCTCTGCTTCCTCCCCTTCATTCTAGCTAAACACTAGTACTTCGTTAATTCTAACCAGTGCCTGGGCATCCCAGGCACTGGTTAGAATTAGCAACTAAAAGAATAACATCGATTTTTTTAAAAGCAGCAGCAATCTGCATTAACTTATTAATTTAGATAAATGTGTTTGGGCTTCCTTTATTCACAACAAATGAAGCACTCCCAGCTTCCCCCACCCACACCCCCAGCGCTTGCAAGTACATTCTGTGGAAGTTCTGAAGTCTCCCTGAAACAACCTCTTCATTCAGACTCTCTGCTGCTCAACTCTTTCTTAAACACAGGGGTAGGCCTCACAGTTTCTCAAAGATTTGTAGAATCTGCAGATTAGCATCATGGACCACACATTAGAGGACTCATTCTCTCCAAAGTACCTCTTGTTTATTGAGGAGCTCTCTTTAATCCCAAAAGAGTCCCTGACTTTATGTTGTTGAGAATTAAAAATAAACTATTGGAGCCTCGGTTTAAGAGACTGCCCCCATAACTACTCTCTCCATCGGAAGTGGATCCAGTTTGACTGATTTCCTTCCAGGCAACAAAAGCTTCAGAGCTATTTTAAAAGAAGGCACCGCTGCCTTCACGGGAAGCAAACAATAAATCTGTTTTCTCTTGTCCTGAGGAGCCCTTGGTCTTCAACCAACTGGCCAGCCCAGGCCTTCACTTGACACAAGTTTGCATATTTCAGCAAAAGAAGACATTATCTTAGCATGCTGCTATTTACTGGATGACCAAGGAAAAGACAGATTTTATTGTAGTGTAAACCAACCTGCAAAAGGATGGTAGTTTTGTATTGACTTTTCATCAGATTGTTGATAGACTCAAAGAGCCGTCTCATGGATTCTTCAAACTCCATCTGTTCTTTGCCTTCGTAAAGCCTGAAACAAGATACATCTGGGTCATTTCTCAAGCGAACAGACAATACCTTTAAAAGTGTGTACCAGGCATAAACTTCATTTAAAATTTAAAACAAAAAGGAGTGGGAGATGGCAACTTCAGGGAGGAGAGGATGCTGCAGATGCTGCGTGCATCATTCTCTCAAGAGAAAAGCCCCATATCCACCACACCCAATAGAAACCCACCAACTAACAGGGAATACGCCTTCTGCTGTATTTTTTAAACCCCAAGGAAACCGCAAAGGAACGAAATTTGTCTGAGCTGAGGGGACATTAATAATTTTCACCCCTCTGCAAGAATCAGAGGATCATGGTCATCAGATTTTCAAAGTATCTTGGAAACATCAAGGAGAAATAGTTTCGAATGTGCTGCCATTTCCACCTAGCCATTGCCTGCTTGTCAGATGAGTACCAACAACCCGTTTTATGTCAGGGGTCCTTGCCTTCCCTGCCCTCATTTCAGGAGTGTACTTATTACCTTAACTCAAGCTGTTGTTGCTCTGATTATAAAGGCCCTACATTGTAAAACATGTAAACCTAATTGAAATACATAACTTAGAAAGCGAGACTCCTCATTAATCCAAGCAGGGAGGTTAGCTATTGTCAACATTTTCATGGATCCTTCCAGGGACTTTCAATGCCTATAATAATATACAAGTGTAAAATTGCATAGAACCAGCTCCTCATATAAAACCAGTCTCCAGATACCTGACTCTTATCAACCCCTTCCCCCAGCCTTAGGAGTGTTGTTCAGCTCAAGGCTTCTCCAAACAAGCATTTACTGCCAACCGTGAAATATCCACAGCCTAATCTGTGGCATCCGGTGTGAAATGCACAGAAGAGCGCTCCTGTCTCCAATACAGATAAAGAGAGTCTCTCCTATCACAGCCCTACACACTCAAAAGGCTCCTCAGTGCGCCCGGGCCTTGGCAAAGGTGCTTTCCTAGATAAAGCACTGACACACTTAACAGGTTTGTTTGCCCATCGACCACAGAGCAGGCCAGCCAGTCACGGCCCCCTCAGCGCTGTCTCTGCAAAATCCCCACTCTTCCCCTCACCCTTCTTTCCTATTTTTCTGCTTCATTTCTCTAGCTCTAAGTGTGTGTCCCTTCTTTTCATCTTCCTGAGTGTTAATCACTCTCTTTCTCTCCTTGGGCCTCTGTCTTTATATCTAGTTCTCTTCCCCCACCACCCCTACTCCCTGACTCCATCACTCTCTTTCTGTCTTAGTCACTCTCTGTCTTTCTTTCCTTCTTTTTCTAACTAACCCCCTCTCTAAAGCCCTCCTGAAGTCAGAAGTGTAAGGGAAGTCAGTGCTGAACGTTCCCATCGGTTATGGGGACTCAGCAATTGCTACTGACCTTCTGGGTGTCCAGCTCAAGGTCACAGAGACAAGGAGCCCTGAAGTGGCCTCGTGCCTAGGGCTCCTCATTCTCTTCCTCTCCTTAGATCCATAGCTTCTTCCGCTAATTCGCCCCCACCCCAGCTTTTACACTGCTCACTGCTGAGCCTTCTTGTCCCACCACCAGAGATATCTGCCACAGCATATGAATTCTCACGTCGATCCACTTCGGATTCAAATCCCCACTGTCCAGCGGGCACTTTATTACAACAGCAAACATTACAGAGCATCGCTCTGCTCCAGGCACCATCCTGGATGCGTGTTAAATCACTCATTCCTCACAACCTCAGCATGAGGCAGGCACTAGCATCATGCCCACTTAACAAATTAATGAAGCTTACACACATGCCGGAGAATACCAGGCCGGTGAGTGTCAGAGCCAGAATTCAAACATGGCCATCAGCTCCTGAGTTCAGTCTCTCAGTCTCTTTGTACTCTGCTTTGCTCTACACTTTACTGCCCCCCTTAATTTCTACAAGCCTTGCTTCCCATGGGCAAAGTAGAAATTGTAATAGTACTATGTCAGAGGATAGCAAGGACCGACCCACACGGGAAGCGCTCAACACAGTGCCTGTCCCCAGCAGTTGTTAGTGCCTGCCGTACTATTGTCAATGGGAAGAATAGCGTGATTATCATTGCTCTCATCCCCATTTCACAGATAAGGAAACAGAAAAACTCTCAAGAGGTTGAAACTTGCCCAGATGCCATCAAAGTGGAAAAGATGGGACCAGAGTACCCTGTGCTTGACCTGGCTGAAAAGAGAGGATCATAATCCAGCACAGTGGTGGTCAGCCTCCCAGCAAGATGTCTTTCTCTGTGCCCACAGCCACCGGCAATCCCACCCATCACATCTCTTGCCTTGAAGTCTGCTACTCTTTCCATGAGGCACAGCCGCCTGAAAACACTGAATGAACTGCATCACCATGGCTGCTCCCGGTCTAGAGTCTCCCATCCACATTTAACACCCAGACCTGGCTGCCCAAGCATTTACAGACACATGGGATCTTTCTGTAGGGTGTCCCTGTGTGTGTGGTGGGGGGTTCTGCCCAGCTCCTCCTGGGAACCACCTGCTCCTTCAACAAGGCTGGGCTCAAGCAATACTTTCCTGTTGATTGGCCTGTCCAACCCGCCCTCCATAACTGAATGGCCCCCTGGCAGTTTTCCTTCTGGAATTTGTCATTTTTAAGAAAGAAACATAAAAACAGGCTTTTTTGGAGTCATCTAAATGGCAGCACTCCAGGGGGAAGGGTCATGAGCTCCTGCTGAAGAGATCTCTGAGGCTATCCTGGTTCCCTTCCTCTCTGTGTCTCATTATTTAACTGTTTTTTGGATGTTATGAGCTGTACAAATATCTTTACAATAAACTCTCTTTTCGCCTAGACTAACCCCAGTTGGTTTCATTGCAAACCCTCACTAGTCACAGCTTGGCAGAGTAGAGCAGGCTTCTTCCTGAAACTCCCCTGGGTTTGAAACCAAGAGCTGCTGAGATGTCCAGTGAGCATTTAGTTCATGCTCTTATTGTGCAGATGAAGAGACTGAGAGCCAGAGTGGGCAAATGACTTGGCTTCACCATCTTGTAAATATTATGTGACTGAGCTGAAAGGAAAAGAGATTTTCAGTCTGTAAGACCAAACCAAGGCTCTCTGTTCAACTTTAAATTTCGTAGGAAACTAAATTTAATTTTCAAAAGAAAAGAAGTGATCTGCTTTAGGTCACAGACTGTGCTAGTGATATAGCTTGAACCAGAAACAGGTATTCTTCTATGTTTTGAGTATCTAACATAGGAAGGCAGATGATATAAATCTCAGGAACCCACCATTACGGGACTCCACCCCCGGAGGGAATCCAATCCGCTCCCTGCTATTCATTTCACAAGTTAAGTGCCTTGACACCACACTTAAGTCCAGGGATAAAAATAGATCTTGCACTTGTCTAAGTTTATAAACGATAAAAAACAATTCAAGGGAGAAAATGGGGGAAAATTATATAGATGTTATATAAATCTTAAATTTATAATTTAAAGGTAAATTTTATTTAAATTTATAAAAAATACAAATTTAAATATAAATTTATAATATAATTTATTATAAATAGTTATTAAATATAAATAAATTTAACATATAAATGTATTTATATATAAATTTATATATTTAAATATAAATAAATATATAAATTTATATAAATATAAATATATAATTATATATTATCTATATAAACCTTAAAAGTATAAAGATACATATCTCTAAAATATATACATATTTTAAAATATTTATTTATTTTTAGGTGAGGAATGGTTGGGAATGGGAAGAAGAGTCACAGGACATGACTACATCTGGGAAGAAGAAAGGAAAGAAAAATCTATTTCATATAAAGGGCTTTGCTATCAAGCCAGACTCCTCCATATACTTGCTGTGTATCCTCAGTTAGTTACTTTTCTGAAATTTTACTTTTATTCCTAATAAAATAGAGTTCTAACTCTCATTCAAATGGTTATTTTGAGGTGAAAAATGCTTAATATTGTAGCACTTAATATTCAAGTGCTTAATATTGTAGCTGGCATTTAATCAGCGTTAAGTAAACATTAGAAATTCTTGTTTCTGATTCCTAAGCACAGAAGTGATTGTATAGACAAGCTCTCTGATCTGAGCATAAGAGGAATATTTTGTAAGATATGGGGTCTCAATATGTTGCCTCGGCTGGCCTCAAACTCCCAGACTCAAGGGATCCACCAGCCTCATGCTCCTGAGTAGCTGGGACTATAGGCACATGCCACCAATGCTCAGCTATAAAAAAATATTTCAAGTAAGGAGTGACTAAGGAAAAAACTTCATAAAGGTTTTAGATTATAAGGAAGATGTAATCTGATGATAGCAGGGTGATTAAGCATAGTGGGACCTCCCTTGAAAAGCTTGAAAAGAAAAATGCCTCATCTGTCTGCAAGTCTTCAAATGTGGCCTTCAAGTCAAGGGCACAGCAGATGTAGCTTCCAGGTTCTTTTTTAGGGCTTGGGCTCTGTTATAGCTTCAGGACGTAAACATTGTCTTCTGGCCTAGAACCCCTGGAAAGATACTTCAGAAACCAGCAGATTCTGCCAGGGAACAAATTATTGAAGGGCCCTAAGGCCCTGACCACAAGGAAAACTGGAACAACCTGCAAGGCACTGTTCTGGGGCATGCGAGTCCGACCACAGCCAGCACTCCCGCTCCCAGGGCTTGGATAAATATAGCGATGCTCAGCTTGCATGTGATTCATTAAGGAGACACTGTGCACAGCTGAGCACTCACTAAATGCTAATGGGGCCCCATATGTTGTGTATAATGCTCTGCGCCACTTCTTCCATGCAGGTACATAAAGCCTCAACCCAGGCTAGTATCCCACGGGAGCAGAATCTACCCAAAGCAACCTCAGGCTGCGGAACGCAAGTGGGAAGATTCCCTTTAGAATCCAGGGGTGGAGGGAGTGTCTCCTAACACCCTGACCCTCTTTTATTTTCTGTACCTTGGTCACTTCCAAATATATAGGCATCCATCCCTCCGATTCCTTCTCTGCCTCTTTGAGACAATAGAAAAGTTTAGGCAACACTGCTTGGGTTCCTAACCCTCCTCTGTCATTTACAAGTTGGGTGACCTTGGCTAAGGTACCTAATCTCTCTAAGACTCAGATTTCTCAATACTAAAATGGTATTAGCCCCATAAGGTTGCTCAAAAATCAAACAACGTATGTAAAGCTATTAGCAGTGTCTAGTACATAGCCAACAATAGATGTTAGCTATTATTACCAGTTTTTCTTCTGGATGCACCCATTTTGCTTCCTGAACTGTAATGAGAAAGAAATCAGCATCTTCATAAAGACAACTACCATTTATTGAGCACTTACTATGCACCAGGCACCACATTGGAGATAAAAATGGGTAAAAGAACCTAGGAGGTAAATGACAGCTAAATAATTTATTACCCCAGGAACAAGAGCAAGTAAGCGGGTAGGGAGGCATCTGTTGCCCAGGGGATGATGCTATGGACTGTTGGAGGCAAGCTGGAAAGCTGGTTCTAAACTTTTTCTATTCAAGCTCTAAAACAAGGTAACTTGGCTGCTGTTCCTTCCCCTGAGCCAATAATTTGCTCTATTTAGGTAAGTGTAAATTAGTGACTTTACAAAAAGAACCACTGAATCTTTCCTGGTTTCAAAAGAGTGATTACTCTGGGAAAATCATAATACTTTTAGACAAGAGTCAAGGAGTCAAGTGTATTTCATTTTCTCTCTCTCTCTCTCTATCTCTCTCTCCCTCCCTCCCTCCCTCCCTCTCCCTCTCCCTCTCTTTCCTCCCTCCCTCCCATCCTACAACCTGGGACCAAGAATAATTCTAGCTAACCTAGTGGCTGAATCTGTCTGAAGATCATCCTTGCACTTACCAATCCTGCTCATAGAATGAGACCTTTCAGTGCACTAGGCAGGCACATTTAAGTCAATGAAATAGTCATGGAAAGCACTCATAAAAGAGATGGTTCCCTTCCTGATTCACTTCTTCCCTGTATGGTCACTGCCACCATCCCTACCTCTTCCCCACCATCAAGGTATATGGACCTGAAATAAATAAGAAATTGCAGACTAAGACAGGGAATCTTAAAGTTAGCTGTCTCACTCAGCAATGGTCAAAGGGCAGGTGCAGGGGCTCAGACCTGTAATCACAGCACTCTGAGAGGCTAAAATGGGAGGATCACTTGAGCCCAGGGCTTCAATACCAGCCTAGGCAACATGGAGGATCCTTGTCTCTACAAAAAAATACAAAAATTAGCTGGGCATGGTGGTGCATGCCTGTGGTTCAAACTATTTGGGAGGCTGAGGCTGGAGAATCACCTGAGCCCAGGAAGTCAAGGTTGCAATGAGCCATAAGCAAGCCACTGCACTCCAGCCTGGGTGACACAATGAGACCCTGTCTCCAAAAACCAAACCAAACCAAAACAAAACACATACATAATGGTCAGATAAATTTTCCTTTAAAGGGTAACAAAGTTGAAATGGAAATATTTGTTCTGTCAGAAGAGAAAGAGTAAAGCCTTATGGGAAAGGGGATATGTAAGGAAGGGTTAGGATGGCTACAGTGGTCCCAGTGTAAACTGTCAAGCAGCCCTAGAGGCCACAGAGGTGCCTGTGCAGGCTTTACTTCATTGAATACCCCCAGCAGCCAACAGGCTGGGTGCAGATCAGCCCCTGGTGCCAGTACTTTTGTCAATGACAAGTACTATTGAGCTGTTACTTTTCCAGAGCCTGACATTTGGGGTGAGATCACTCCTCAGGGCAAATCACAAAGGAGTTTCACCAACATCTTCTTCCTGTAAGTAACACCAGGAAAGAATGATTTGTGGATGAGAGAAAAGAAGACAAACTCAACATGTGGAGATTCTGTTTGAAAAATGTCTTGAATGAACACATAAAAATTAATGTAATCACTGAAGAAAAACTGCCTCTGGTGGGAGTATAAACAGCCCATATAAAAATATAGAAGTTAACAATATGGAAGAAATGAAAGAAAAACCATCCATCTGAAACATTCACTTTACTTTTAAAATATGGAAACTGTATAATAAATTAATAGTAAGTAGGTAATAAGATGCAGGCAAAAGCCTTGAAAAGAACTTTAAGTTGTGAACGCTGTGTATGTGTGCCTGTGCCATCCTTCATTCTATTCAGAGGAGCTGCACACTTTATGTAATTTGGCAAGAAAACTAAGTTGCATAATTCTGCACTTAAGTAAATTTCTCCATTAGCATGAAAAATGGTATTTAGGGTTTTCCCCCCAATATAACTAGAAATTGAATGTTTCCAAAACAATATTCCTAAGGATAGAAAGAAACACACACATGCACACACTCTCTCTCTTCCTCTCTTTCTTCCCTGCTTCCAAGACATACAGAGAAAAATGTAGATTGCATCATCCATTTGAAAAAGCAGCTAATATTCAGCACAGTCCTTTCAGTTCTTTCTCTATGGCCCAGCTGGTATAAAAGTCTGGGTGCCAAGAAGAAATTGGATTTTGACCACTTCTCTTACCATTTCTTCCCTCGGTGTTTTTTTTTTCTACAATCTAGGAGGTTTCCGCAATATACTATATAACAGAAAAAATTGGCTTGCCAAACGATTATGCAGACACATATGTAAAACTAATAAAATCTGGAAAACTGTACATTAAATTGATAATATAGTTACCTCTTGGAAAAGGGGATTAGGTATAACAGGCTCATTATACACACTTATTTTATATTCTAATTTTTAAACAGAAATGAAATTTTCATTTAATTTTAAAAAGAGAGATCTACTCTTTCTTTGGTGTCAGTATTTCTTGCCTTATGGCTCCTTCCTGCAACAGTCCATTTCTCCCAAGCCTTCCCTGAATTTTTTCACTCTCATGGGGGAATAAAGCTGGCACTGGAGAATCTAACTCAAAGTCATTTACAACTATAGGCCTTTCCCTCTACAGTTACAGAATCAAGATGCTGATTTTTTTTACCTGCCACCCAGTTTCTGGAATAAACTGCAGCTAAAGAGACAAGGGCCCAAGAAATGCCAAGTTATTATTATTCTAAACTGTGGTCATGCCAAGAGCATTGAACTTTGTCCTTTAATTCTGTGGCTTCCTGAAAAGGACAATTAACCCCAGGCTTCCTGTTCTTCTGCTGAGAGCCCTGACATTTGGTGTGTGTAGTTAAGTAGATTTTTTTTTTTAACATTTTCCTTACTAATGGTGCCAGCTTTAAAAATGCATGTGCAATAAAATTCTTTGTTTTGAAATTTGGGAACACCCAAGAAGTGTGGAGATCCAACACACTGAGATTTGTGTTCCTGGAGACCTCTTTGAACAGTAGGATGACCAAGGGCCCACCAGGCTGCCAGCAGAGGACAGGGCAACAGAAGGAGCAATGCTATGGAGCACAGAACTGAATGAATTCTAAACCAGACCGGCATTCACAGACTTTCAGACCTTCAGATCACACCTCTCTAGGCCCTTGTGTCCTCATCTTTAGGCAAACTATTTACCATTGAGGTAAATCTCCAGGATTCTCATCTGGCTTCTACTGTAAAAGAGTTCTTGCTTATATTCAGCAATAACATGTTACGCACATATTCCATACATACTGGCCCATAAGATTTAGTTTCTTTTTTTTAAGCACTTGAGTTGAAAATGAATATTTCTATCTATTTCAGAACACGTATTGTCCAAAACCAAGCCGGTTTTTGGACAATAAAAAAATATCCTCTAGTTTCAAAGCACAGCATAAAGGCCCCATAGGCAACCAAGTCAAAGACCTGGGCTAAGAAGGGGCTATCTCCAATTTCTTGAAAGTCATTCAGTCATCAAGACTCATTAATTCCACCCCAAAAGCCATTTACCCTTCTCCATCTTCATCAGCTCCACTGAAGACCAAGCCTCCATCTCCTCTCACCTGTGGGCATCTCTGAACCAGCGCCCCTTTCCTCTCTGTCATTCTCTTTCAACCCAGTTTCTACGTAACGGTCAGAGGGACCTTTCTAAAAGCACAGATGTGATCATCGCATTTTCCTGTTGAAAATCCTTTAATCGCTCCTGAGTCAAAAAAACACACACTATTTTCCCTCTGCTTCCATGCCACAACCATGAACACAGAAGACGCCTGTGACCAAATATGCGAGAGTTTCTCCGCACCACCGAGCAGGCAAGAATTATTCAGTGGGCACAGCTGGGTGTACTCTAATTCAGTCCAATCCCAACCCTATGTACCTGGAGAGAGTCGGATCCCACAGGGTGAGGGCTCAGTCCCCAAGACTGCCCCCCATTTCCAATGCCAATCATAAGCCCAGGTTGTTTTATCTGTGCCTCTGACCAACTGGCTATCAGTTAGAGTTCCCACAACCCTTCCATGGCTTGGATTAAGTTGCTAGAGCAGCTCACAGAACTCAGGGAAACATGTTTACCTGTTTGTTATAAAGGGTATTTATTACAAAAGTTACAGGTATGGGGAGGAAGGTATGCGGAGCTTCCATGCCCTGTCCAGGAATGCCACCTTCCAGGAAGCGTCACATGTTCAGCTCTCTGGAATCTCTCAGAACTCAGTCCTCTTGAGATTTCATAGAGGCTTTATTATGTAAGCATTGGCCACTGGTGATCAAGTTAACGTCAACCCTCTCCCCTCCCTGGAGGCTGTGGGTGGGGCTGAAGTCCCAACCCTCCAATCCTGCTTTGCTCTGTCAGATGGCCAGCCGTCATCCTGAAACTACCTAAGGGCTTCCAGGCTTCAGTCAACTCATTAGCATGCAAAAGACATCACTTTAGGGAGATTCTAAGGATTCTAGGAGTGGTATGCCAGGAAAAAGGGTCAAAGACCAAGTATATATTTCCTAATATTACAGCTCCCCATTTCCCTAAGATAATTTCTAGAGGTCACGGCCTGACACTCGGGGCTCTCCAAGATCTACCCCTTCCCACCCTTCTAGGCAATGTCCAGTCGTTCTGTGCCTTGGTCATTGAATTCCAGCCACCCTAGACTTTCCACAGTTCCTTTGAACTCCCTCCTGTCTCAGGGAGCTACCTCTGGCTTTATTTTCACCTACTACACCCTCTTCCCGTTCACCTGCCAACTCCTACTCATCATTCAGGTCACAGCTTAGATAGTACTTCCTCAGAGATGCATTCCTGACCCAGTGATGAAAGCTGATCTCTTTATAGCATGCTCTCAGGGCACCTCACACACATTATTCCTTGATTTTACAAGCACCCACATGATTACCTGCTCCATGACTCTCTTCCCAATTACACTAAAAAATTCCACACGTTTGTCCAATTCCACTAGTCTGTTGAATGTTATATTTCTAGTACCTAGCATAGTAGCCTACTCAATGTATTGGATAAACATGTAATTACTAATGCAAACCAAATTTCTACCACTAGACACATATTTGAACTAATTTTTAAATAGAAACTTTCATTATCCACTCATGTGCTTAAAAAAGAAACTAAATTTTATGGCCCAGCATGCATAGAACAGGTACGTGATGCATTGTTGCTGAATGTCAGGATGAATAAGTGCTGAGTTAAAGGTGTTTTGAAAGCTATTGGCTTTAACAGCAATTTGTTAAAAGCTGAGAAATACTCATATACTGAAAAGCAGTTCACCATTTTTAGATTCCAGGCTCTGAGACCCACAAATGCCTTTCAAAGTGGGAACACCATGGCAAAAACCCAGGTAGAAAAAAGCTGGAATGCCCACCGCAGACAAAGGCTGGGGTGCAAACCAGTGCAGGGGACTTAACACACCCTGTGTGGACTTCTAGGATATAGAAGAGGTCACATTCTAACACTTACTACAACGGAGAGGCACTAGATTATTACATTAAAACATATCAGAGGAGGAAAAGTTGATAAGAAGGCCCCTGGTCCAAACAAGTGAGCTTTTAAATCCAGTGCTGCATTTCAGTCACCAGACCCTGCTGACCCAGCTGTGCACACTTGGCCTGAAACCAGTGAAAAAAGCCATCTCGTTGCCCCAGGAAGCAAACCATGAGGGGTGAAGGAAAGAAAAATTCAAAATTTATGGACTCTCAATTCTAGGAGAAGGGCAGTGATATGGTTTGGTTCCGTGTCCCCACCCAAATCTCATGTCAAATTGTGATTTCCAACGTTGGCGGAGGGACCTGGAGAGAGAAGACTGGATCATGGGGGCAGATTTCCCCCTTGCTTTTGCTTTGTTGAGGGTTAGTTCCCACAAGATTTGGTTGTCTAAAAGTGTGTAGAAACACTTGGTGTTCTCTCTCTCTCTCTCTCCCCTCCCTCCTTCCCTCTCTCTCTCTCTCTCTCCCCATCTCTCCATCTCTCCCTCCCTCTCCCCCCACTCTGTCACAGTAAGACATGCTTGCTTCCCCTTCACTTTCTGCCATGATTGTTAAGTTTCCTGAGGCCTCCCAGCCATGCTTCCTGTACAGCCCATGGAACTGTAAATCTATTAAACTTACTCTTTTCTTCATAAATTACCCAGGTTCAGGTAGTTCTTTATAGCAATGTGAGAATGAACTAATACAGGCAGCTTTTACTTGGCTCAAGTAGGTGTGCTAAGGGTCTGCCTAAGATAAGTTATTCAAATAACAAAAATATGTTTTTGTTATTGTGCCAACAACTGTGCTGAGCACCTTCTATGCACCAGTCACTGTGCAATTAAGGGATTTATGCACAGAAATAAAAATTGACATTCATACATGTAAAACAGAAACTGTGATACATACTTCAAATACAAAATACATGGGTAATGAAACGGTAAAATAGGGAGCTTTACCTAGCCAGAAAGTACAGGGATAGATTCCCTGAGAATGTGATGCTTGAGAGGATACAGGACAGATACATAAGAGAAAATTAGGCTGGGTGTGGTGGCTCATGCCTACATACCCAGCACTTTGGGAGGCTGAGGCGGGTGACTTGTGAGGTCAGGAGTTCGAGACCAGCCTGGCCAACATGGTGAATCCGTGTCTCTACTAAAAATGCAAAAAATTAATGGGGCATAGTGGCAGGTGCCTGTAATCCCAGCTTCTCGAAAGGCTGAGGCAGGAAAATCGCTTGAACCTGGGAGGTGGAGGTTGCCGTGAGGCAAGATGGTGCCACTGCACTCCAGCGTGGGTGACAGAGTGAGACCCCATCTCAAAAAAAAAAGAGAGAGTAAGAGAAAATTAGGTGAGAAGGAGGAGGAAGAGCAGTCCAGGATGCAGGAACAGCAAGTGCACAGGCCCTGCAGCAGGAGGGAGCTGAAAGAATCAGAGGAGCTAAATGAAGGCCACCAATTCCAGAGTGGAGAAAGACCTCTCCTTTCACCTGGGGAAGCCAGGCCAAAGGTGACCAGAGGGGCTACAGGGCCACACCAGGATACCCTTGCAGGCCACATTAGGTTTTGTCTTCATCCTAAAAGGAATAAAAAGAAATAAGAGGATTTTGAGGCCAGGTGCAGTGGCTCACGTCTGTAATCCCAGCACTTTGGGAGGCCAAGGCAGGTGGATCACGAGGTCAGGAGTTCGAGAGCAGCCTGTCCAAGATGGTAAAATCACATCTCTACTAAAAATACAAAAATTAACTGGGTGTGGTGGTACAAGCCTGGGAAATCCCAGCTCCTCAGGAGGCTGAGGCAGGAGAATTGCTTGAACCTAGGAGGTGGAGGTTGCAATGAGCCAAGATCACACCACTGCACTCCAGCCTAGATGACAGAGTGAGATTCCATCTCAAAAAAAAAAAAATAATAAAAATAAAAATAAATAAGTAAGAGGATTTTAAGGAGAGTACCATAATCCGATCTGAACTGTGGAAACATCAGTCTGGCTGCAGGGTAAAGTTTAAAGACTTCCATTTCTGATAGTATGGTGAATAAAATATCCTGGAAAACCTGTGAGTGAAAACAACTACCAAAGCTGGATTTTAACTATGAGTCACTGAACTTTCAAGAAAGTAAGGAATCCACAGAGGACAAACACAAAGCAAAGCGGGTCTCTGGGTAAGTCAGAGCAACACAGCCAGCTTTGCCCCAAAAGCAAGCCCTCCTGTCCTTAAACTTCTATTCTGATGGCTGCTTTGGGGAGTAGAAGAACTGAGATCAATCCTAGGGCCCGCTTATTGGACACTCTCATATAAAGCTGGTTTCCCAGTTTGCTGCACCTTCTTCACAATGGAGGAAAATAAAGAAACCTATTGCATAAAAGGAAACAGTAAGGGAGCCACCTGGTCTTTGACGCTGTGTGTAGAATAAAAACACATCCCCATTGAGAATTCTTACCCACAAGCCACTCTAGTCACCTGTGTTTCGTTTTTGTTTTTTTTCCAAATTCATGTTCCTTGCTTCCATCCATGAACAGAAATTTTAACTAATGAGGTCTCTGGTTGGTATTGCCCCAAGTAAATGAAAGAAGGAAACACTGATTTTCTTCGGAGGAAAATAAAAACTCTAATTAAAATATATATACCAACTGATGAAGTTCCAAAGACAATTAGCTTTAGAAAATAATAAAAGCAACAAAATGCACAAGGAGGCAGGGCCACCCAAAACAGAGACCAAGAAACAAAATATTATTTTAAAAATCATATGTGAAAAAGAACAAAATGGAATATTTTTGAAAATAATATAGTATTTCAATGAAAAAGCTCAATCAGTTAAAGAGCATATTAGACGGAGCTAAAGAGATAACTTGGTGAGCTGGTTTAAGAAAATTAGGCAGAATGAACCCAGAAGACAAAAAAAAATTGAAAATATGAAAGAGAATTTATGAGAACTACAGAATATAATGAGATCTAACATACACTGATTGATATTTCAGAGAGATAATAAAATATATGGAAAAATGTGAATATTTAAAAAGGCAAAAACAAGAATTTTTTGGAATTGGAATTAACGTCAAAGAGAAAGAGATGATCTTACAAACCACCAGAGAGATCAAACCAGAATGCCTATAAAGAAACAATAGTAAGACTAACAGTTAACATTAACAGTAGATGACATAAACAAAAAATGACCTGTAAGTCTATATTGAAACAAACTTCATGTTTCAGAATAAAATCAGATAATTGAATTTGAGGACTTTTACCAACAGAATTTCCTAAAGTTAATTCTAAAAGATTAACCTCAAAAAGAAAGAAAACAAATATGAAAGGTCTAAGATAAGAGAAAGAGTGATGAGCTTTTTTTTATTGTGGTTAAAAACATATAACATAAAATTTACCATCATAATCATTTTAAAGTACACAATAGAATAGTTGTGATGAACTTTTATTCGTAAAACCATAAATACTAACTGTTTAAAACAATATTGATGTCTAGTATGTGGAGTTATTTTTAAAAAGTAAAACTAAAATGCTACATAATTCTAGCATGGTATTTAGGAAAGAAGTGACAGAACCTTCTGAAATCTTATTACTCAGGGAAATGTTAAAAATGTAACTTTAGACTTCATTAAGTTAAATATGTATGAAAAAATATCCAGGTAGCCACTAATACAATTAAATACAGAATGTAACTTTCAAACTAGTAAAGGGTAAAAAAGGAAATGAGGATATTGAAACCAATCCCCAAAAGAAGAATTTATGAGAACTAGGACAGAAAAAATTATGAGAAAAAGGACAGAAAAATTAGGGTGCTGTGGAGGATGTACAGATAAAATGGTAGAAATAAATTCAAAACATAAGTCATCACGATTAAACCTATTATCTCTGCATAATGGACATAATTATTGACTTCCTTAAACTGATAAAAAGCATCTACAATAAATATCCAAAGCACGATATGTATTACCATTTCTATTCAACACTGACCCAGACTCCTAGCCAGTACAGTAGAATAGGGAGAAAAAGAATTAAGATTAGAAAGCAAGGTACAACATGTTCTATATTTATAGATGTTATAATTGACTATTTAGGAAATCCAAAACCTTCATAGAGGATAGACTGAAGGAAGGCAAGAATGGAATTGCAAGCTGGAAAAAGCAAATACAGTAGTCCACAGGTGAGAGAGTGGGAACATGGAGTAGGAGGTTAGCAGTAAAGATGGAAAGATACAGGTGAATTGAGAGACCTTTCAGGGAGAAAGGTTTGAGACTTGACTGTGGATCACATATGGAGTAACTGAATGAGGTGTCAAGAATAAGTCCCTCTTTTCTGCCTCAAGCTACATGCTGGTTTGTGGGTCAGTGAGACAGAGTGCATCATGAGTTTGATTCTGGATGTACCAACTTTGAGTTGCCTTTGATATACTAGAAAAGCAGATATCAAGTGATTGGATATATGGATCTGGAACTTGGTGAAGCAGTGAGGCTGGATTCTGTGTTCTGCATAGAAGTGATAACCGAATCAATAGGCCTGGATGCATTCAGCTACGGAGTGGGAAGTGAGTGAAAGGAGAACAGCTTCTGAGCATTTAGGACCTCCACAGAGAAAATAATGGTATGAGGAACAAGAGTTCTGTATTAGTGAGCCAAGGGGAGAAAGTGATTCTAGAAGGAGATGTCAGCAGAATAAAATGCTGTGATTCATGCTATTTAGGATATTCTTAATTATTAGCACGGGAGTATTATTACCTGTGACTCATTCACAAAATATGGTTATTGTTTTGTTTTGAAATGGGGTCTCAATCTGTCACCCAGGCTAGAATGCAGTGGTGTGATCTCAGCTCACTGCAACCTCTGCCTCCGGGGTTCAAGCGATTCTCCTGCCACAGCCTCCTGAGTAGCTGGGACTACAGACTATGCCACCATGCCTGATTAATTTTTATATTTTTAGTAGAGATGGGGTTTCACCATGTTGCCCAGACTAGTCTCAAACTCCGGAGCTCAGGTGATCCTCCCACCTCAGCCTCCCAAAGTACCAGGATTACAGACATGAGCCACCACACCAGGCTCAAAACATGTTTAATTATAGCCAAGCTCTTCATTTTATTGCTCAGGTGGCACTCAAGACAGGCAAGTTTGCCCTTCCTTCAAGAATGTCCATCTGATAGGATCTCAGGAAAAAGATAATTAATTCCCTTTAGCCCAACAAATCATACTTTGGGAGAACATTCTTCTGAGGAAAGTACACTTATGCACAAAAATGTACCTGGGCACAATGACTGCTAACAATCACATCAAATGGCTTTGACAGCATCTGTTACTTTGGGGAATAAGGGTTTGCATCAGTCCATTTTCACACTGCTGATAAAGACATATCTGAGACTGGGCAATTTACAAAAGAAAGAGGTTTAATGGACTTACAGTTCCAAGTGGCTGGGATGCTTCACAATCACGGTGGAAGACAAGAAGGAGTAAGTCATGTCTTACATGGATGGCAGCAGGCACAGAGAGAGCTTGTGTAGGAAAACTACAGCTTTTAAAACCATCAGATCTCATGAGACTCATTCACTATCATGAGAACAGTACAAGAAAGATCCACCCCCATAATTCAATCACCTGCCATCGGGCTCCTCCCTTAACATGTGGGAGTTGTGGGAGTTATAATTTAAGATGAGATTTGGGTGTGGACACAGCCAAACCATATCAGGGTCTTTAGACCCATACATTAACACAGCATTGAGAAATGGCAAGGCTGGGTGTGGTGGCTCAGGCCTGTACTCTCAGCACTTTGGGAGGCTAAGGAAGGAGGATCACTTGAGGCCAGAAGTTCAAGACCAGCTTCAGCAACATAGTGAGACTGCATCTCCACAAAAAATTTTAAAAATTAGCTGGGCATTAGTCCTAGCTACTTGGGAGGCTGAAATGAGGATCACTTGAGCCCAGGAGTTCAAGGCTACAGTGAGCTGTGATCATGCCACTGTACTTCAGCCTCTGCAACAGAGAAAGACCCTGTTTCTAAAGAGAGGTAGAGGGAAAAGGAGGGGGGTGAGGGGGGAGAGAGGGAGAGAGAGAGAGAGAGAGAGAGAGAGAGAGAGGTAGCTATAATTATATACTTAAAATTTAAAAAAAAAAATTGTTCAAAACTGTAACCAAAAATTCATGGTGGCTGAAACATAAATGGCTCTTAAAAATAGTAAATGTGGTGACTGTAGAACCAAAATGCTTAACAGAGTCCAGAGATTTCAAGAACTCTAGGGATTGCTCACTGATTTGAGGAAACACAGGATGTCTATCCTCCATCTAGCCTGATTAAAGAATAGATAGTTTATGTCCTGTCTATCTTCATGAGGTAACTAAAGAGGCTTGTGGAGGTTACAACACACATGTGGTCCATGACACAAACCCTTCTTGTCACCCAAGTAGTATAGCATGCTACCTAACATGCAATAATTTTTAGTTAAATGCCCTCTGAGGACTTTGCAGTGCGCTGAGAAAAATCCCTGCATGGTAGCCTCTGCCTCGCTCTCCAAATTCATCTTTCTCCTGTTCTCCCCTATTCTCACCATACATCCCCCAGCACCAGTCTTCTCTAACTTTCTGAAAAGCTTCACTCTGTAAGAGTGCTTGCTCATAGCTTTCTTTCCTGTACCTCCTCCTCCCATCCAACCCTCGCACGGCTGACTCATTTGCATCTTTCATATCTCAGTTTAAATATCACATTTTCAGGGCTGGGAGCAGTGGCTCATCCCTGTAATCCCAGCACTTTGGGAGGCTGAGGTAGGAGATCATCTGAGGTCAGGAGTTCGAGACCAGCCTGGCCAACATGGCAAAACCCCATCTCTGCTAAAAATACAAAAATTAGCTGGGTGTAGTAGCACACCTACAGTCCTAGCTACTTGGGAGGCTGAGGCAGGAGAATCACTTGAACCAAGGAGGCAGAGGCTGCAGTGAGCCTAGATTGTGCCATTGCACTCCAGCCTGGAAAACAAAGTGAGACCCCACCTCGAATAAATGCATGAATAAATGAATGTATGTATGTATGTCACATTTTCAGAACTCTCACAATAACACTCTGAGGTAATCCCCACTTTAGACAAAGAAACTAAGGCCCAGAGGTGAAGTGACTTTACCCAAGGTCACAGTCACTGGGATTCAAACCCAGGCAGTCTGGCTCCAGAGCCTCCTCAGTCACCACTCTGCTATACTCCATACCCTGCTGCCCCCTCTTCCCTACCCCCGTCTCAGCCACACACTTGCTTATTCCTTCACTGGCATTTATTACCATTTGAAAAGACTTGGTTTATTCATGTCTTTATGTTTGTCTATCTCCCCCAGTATAATATAAGGGCAGCATGAAGCAGACATTACATCTGTCTTATTCACTGTAGTCTCCCAGCATAGAACAAGGCCAAACAGTAAGACTCAAAAGTGATGATTGAATAAACAAATGAATGAATGAAATCAATGTGTCACTGTAGCAGGCTATATGTCTCTCCTATATGTGGGAGAGTAGATCTGGCAGGTAGAGGGACCAGCTTAGACACTTGAAGGACAATGACCGTATGTGCCTCATGATGAAGTCCTTTTCAATCTTCCTTCCATCCCAAAGACACAATAAATAGCAACCCCAACAAGTGAGCAATATATTATTTTCTACTAAGGAAACAAATTCTCCTTCGGGGTGATGCCTGCCTCAAGTACATTTGACGAAGATCGCAAAGTACGTCTAGTCATCCCAATTGCACTCTGCATCCCTGACAATTGTGTCAGCGTGGCGAATTTCACCCCTCTGGCAAACTACACCCTTCTTATCCAGGATGTTCATATTTTGTTACAGTGGATTTGCAAAGACGGTTTCGAAATCTACACATTTATTCAGTAAATTTCCTCTCCCACCCAAGTCATTCTCTGAACAATCATCAGCCTCAGCATTTGCCAGGAACAGCCATTTTTGCTCTCAGGCGAGGTTTCAACCAGCAATCTAGCTCCCAGATTTCCAATAAGGAGTTAATACTCAGAGGAAATCGTTTACTGGTTCAGCCTAAAAGAATGAATACCTGTGTTCTCCATGGCTTTTGCCTTAATTGTCTAACAGATTACCCTCGTCCGGTGCCATTTAAAGGGAGGTAGAAGCAGGCAAGACCAGTGTCCTATGCTTTGCTGTGAGCAAAGTATAAAACTTCCCTCAAATTCTGAAGAATGGACAAGGGGAAGTCAGTCTAGGATTATACCCTGGAAAAGGACAATCCAAATGTAGGTAATTCACAAATAGATAAGAGGAAGTCAAATGCACTTCAAACCCTGACCCCTCTGCTTGCTCTGATGGCCTCTGGATTAGATATGAGAAAAGATGCTAAGCTCTGGGAAAGGGTTGGCTAACTTAACAATGCAAAATATTCGTGCCACTAATCAGTTTCCAGTCCCATGACCTCCCTGTAGCATCTGACACTGCCGACACTCCCTCCCTGTAGCATCTGACACTGCCGACACTCCCTCCTTGAAACACTTTCCTTCCCGGTTCCTGGAATGGCAGCCCTTTCTGCTTGTTATCTAATGTCCCTAATCCAGCTTTCAGTGGGATCCTCTTTTCACCCATCCCTTCAATGGCCTGACTCCCTGGGTTTCATTCTGAGTTTTGTAGTATTACTCACATTGTACTATAGCTTCAAATATCTCTTTGGATCCGTTTCCACCAAAACTGTGTCTCCATTCTCCTGAACTCCAAATCTGTATCTAACTACATGCTGTACATTTTCATCTGACTCTGCCAATAAACACCTCAAACATTTTATGTCTCCAACCCAATACACTATAAAAACCCACTACTCCCCTGTATTTCTCATGCTGGTTTGCAATGCCAGGGCAAATGGGCCAGAAAGTCCAGAGTCAGATCATCTGGCTTGGCCCTCTCCTTGAACTCCACACCTATATTCCATTAGTTCTGGCCATCCCCTCATCTGTAAACCCTTATCTTTTTCCTCTCCTCTTCTGCAGCACCACCGTGACTATCTTAGTTCAAGAGCTCTTGCCTGGATTATTACAATAGCTTCACCACTGATCATCCATCTACACCTCTTGCTTTCTATGCCATCTTCCACAAGCTAACCTTTCATTCCCAGTACTCTATCTACAATGTGAATCTAATCATGTTAATCCCCTGCTTTAAAACTTCAGTGACTCCCCACTGCCAAAAGCAGCAGTTTCCAAGCTGCTTCCAGGAGAAAAAATTTTTTTTTCCATTTTAAGCATGAAACTCAATAGATGCTTATTTATTTATAAATGATATCCATCTACTAGTCCAAATTAAGTGTGTATAAGTTTAATTTCTTCATGAGAGAAAATAATTTTAATATTTTTATGTGATCCCAGTGGATTAGTGTGTACACCTACTGGGGCACTCATATGTGCTCTCTAAGAATGAAAGGTAGGATCTATGTCAAAATCCCCCTGCATACAGAATGATGTCAAGCTGCTGGGTCTGACATTCAAGGTGTTTCACAATCCAGCTTCAAGCCACCTCTCCAGATGCATCAGGCCCCCTCTACCACCACGGCTTCATCCACTGACTACTCTTCTCCACAAATATGCTGTTCACGTGTGGGCACAGCGTAGCAGCAAGAACCTCGGCTTGAGTGTCAGATCCCTCCCTGCCGATGTCTAGAGTGTGACCTGGAGTCACTTTCTGTACCTTTCTGATCCTCATTTTCTCTTTTATATAATGACCATAATAATACCTATGCTTCGCAGGGTTGTTGCATTAAGTGAGGTAGATCGAAAAGCCATGCAGGACCAAGCACAGAGGAGAGGCTTAATAAATGATACCAAAGGCCGGGCGCGGTGGCTCAAGCCTGTAATCCCAGCACTTTGGGAGGCTGAGGTGGGTGGATCACGAGGTCAAGAGATCGAGACCATCCTGGTCAACATGGTGAAACCCCGTCTCTACTAAAAACTACAAAAAATTAGCTGGGCACGGTGGCGCGTGCCTGTAATCCCAGCTACTCAGGAGGCTGAGGCAGGAAAATTGCCTGAACCCAGGAGGCGGAGGTTGCAGTGAGCCGAGATCACGCCATTGCACTCCAGCCTGGGTAACAAGAGCGAAACTCCGTCTCAAAAAAATAAAAAAATAAAAAAATAAAAATAAATGATACCAAAGAGTAACAGGAGTCATTGGAAGTTATATTTCATAGGTTGTATTTAGAATTTTGGGGTCTCTTTTCTCCCATGGGCTGGCTCTTAATTTTTATTATTATTATTATTTTTTGAGACAGGGTCTCACTCTGTTGTTCAGGCTGGAGTGAAGCGGTGTGATCTCAGCTCACTGCAACCTCCACCTCCTGGGTTCAAGCGATTGTCCTACCTCAGCCTCCCCAGCAGCCACTGTGCCTAGCTAGGCTGGCTTCTTAAATACCTTTCAATGTCTAGTTTGAAACATCACCTCCTCTGAGAAGAATTACTGATCTTCCCAAGGTAGAGTTTGTCACTCAAATCTGTCTGCACCCCAAGAACCATTTCCAGGCCTCCACTGTGATATTGCATCACTGATCATTGCTGATCCCAGGGATCTGTGATTTGATTGCTGGGATATAGGTTTATCTTGCCCATGACATTGCCAATACTTGAGAAAGCCTGGCTTACCAATTTCAGAGTCCCCAGAACCTAACAAAGTGCCTAGCACATAATAGGTGCCCAATAAATGTTTACTAATATTTCCATAGGCAAAGGGAAAAGAGAACTATTTAAAAGCTCATGCATATGCACAATTTCATGTTATAGTCAGGCAACTTAACATTTGACAAACCACTTTCACGTATTTTCATGAGAAAGGCTGTTTAGCTTTCTCTGAGTACTGCAGCAACTCATAAAATAAATAATAAATTAAAGAGAAGTCACTGTTTGATGATATCCTTTTGGTGACAGCTTTCTCTTTCATCTTGATCTGACGCCAAGTTAATGCTATCATAAAACAGTTCCATTAACTGCAATTGTTCAGTTTACTAAGCCATTACTGTCATCAAAAAGTGAAATTATATTCAAAACCGAAAACAGAGGCTTACATAGAAATAAATGGCATTAACATGCAAACAAATTACATGCAGAAGAAACAGGAATCGCAATGTCACAGATATTTCAGCTCACGCTCAGCATAAACAAATGATTACATTTTAATGTTTGTTCATACATAAACAATAAAAACAAATCACACTGGCAAGTACCTTTGAGTTAAATTCATATTTGTTTCAAAAGGCAGAGGCTTATGTGCGCCCTCCACTGCAGGCTACATTGACTAGCCTTGAACTTGATTCAGACAATCTTGCTAACTTATTCACAACCTAGAGGGTGAACTAGTATCTAGTATTTACATAGGAAGAAACTGAGCTGCTGGGAGGGGATAAGGTGGAGGTTGATCATTAGGGTGGCACAGAATAAAGAAGGATGCAAATAAGGGGGGGAAAGGCAATAGAAAGTACCAGAGAGCGGGTGTCGGGGTTCTGATCATTGATGCTAAAGGCAATTAGAGAAAGGGCAGTCATGTTTGGTCCTGGGTGAGGTGAGCTAGACTGGAGGTGTCACTGCAGCTGTGAACCATGCTCCTAAGATGCCCTTGTTAATGAAGTGGCAGCTGCATGCAGGCCCGTGGCACTGTGCACACCATGGCAGGCTTTCTCGGCTCTCACGGATAGGGAGCAGGATGAAGCTTCCAGGTACCGAAGCTCCCATCAGGACACAGAGCGCAATTTTTCTCTCCCCAATCAGTGACTTGTTTCCAAGGAGTGTGAGCTCACCTGGCCTGCCTTATGTCAATTTTTCTCTATTCATTCCCTGCGGATGAAGAGAAACTCACAGTTGCCTGGATGGCTTAACCATAACAGCAAGGATGCCTTTCCTGACCACTCCTGCTCCAGCTCATCTTTTTTTTTTTTTTTTCCTGAATTCCTACTACACTTAGGGATGGTACCATGCATCCTAGCACTGAAACCCAAGCAGCTGTGTACCTCTCAGCAGCCCCTGATGGCACTCAGTACATCAATCCCCCCAGTCTGAGTCACCCTCTCTCAGAACAGCCCCTCAGCATGGTCAGCCAGACTTCACACTTGCATGGCTCAGAAAAATGATCAGGTTCTCACATTTGCTGAATCAGATGCGGCAGAGTGCAAAGCCTCATTCTGCTATATTTCATAGCCATGTGATTGTTGAGCTTGAATCTAAGCTTCAGTCTCCTTCTTTGTGAAACAGGGCTAGAAATGGTGTCCAATTTCATACTTAATGAGTACTTACTACGTTCCAGTTGCCTTAGCGTATCTCAGTGCACAACACAGTCAAAGGTTCGTGTCCTGATGGAGCTGAAGTTCCAGCAGGAAAAAGACAGTCAACAAAAGCATAATTATTATATAGTTGCTGTGTTTAGTTCTATGGGGAGAAAAAAAAGACCGAGAGGAGGAGGGAAATCAGCAGTGCTTACATAGGACAAGGGCTGCAATTTTAAACAGGGTAGTAAAGAAGATGTTTGAGCAAAGATATAAAAGTGGTGAGAGAGTTAACAAACAGATCTGGGAAAGGGCGCAATGGCCTTTAAGTAAGGAAGGAGCTTGAGCCACAGCAAGTCCAGTGTGGCTGGCACAGAGTGAGTGAGGAGCAGTAGCAGACAAAGTCAGAAAATGGGGTCCTCTGTAGAATTTTGGTGAGGACTGCTGGAGATAATACATGAATAACCAGGAATACTGGCTATGTCACCAGCACTGTGCTAGTAAGTACCTTATGTCCATTGGGCTCATTTATTCTGTACAACAACCCAGCATGGTAGGCACTGTTTTGTTAAAAATTTATTTATTATACTTTAAGTTCTGGGGTACATGTGCAGAACATGCAGGTCTGTTACCTAGGTATACATGTGTTGTGGTGGTTTGCTGCATCCATCACCCCATCATCTACATTAAGTATTCCGCCTAATGCTATCCCTTCCCTATCCCCCAACCTCCTGCTATCCCTACGCTAGCTCCCCACCACCTGACAGGCCCCAGTGTGTGATGCTCCCCTCCCTATGTCCATGTATTCTCATTGTTCCATACCTACTTATGAATGAGAATATGCAGTTTTTGGTTTTCTGTTCTTGCATCAGTTTACTGAGAATGATGGTTTCCAGCTTCATCCATGTCTCTGCAAAAGACATGAACTCATCCTTTTTTATGGCTTCATAGTATTCCATGGTGTATATGTGTCACATTTTCTTTAGCCAGTCTATCATTGATGGGCATTTGGGTTGGTTCCAAGCATTTGCTATTGTGAACGGTGCCACAATAAATATGTGTGCATGTGTCTTTACATTAGAATGATTTATACTCCTTTGGGTATATATCCAGTAATGGGGTTACTGGGTCAAATGGTATTTCTAGTTCTAGATCCTTGAGGAATCACCACACTGTCTTCCACAATCGTTGAACTAATCTACACTCCCACCAACAGTGTAAAAGCATTATTTCTCCACATCCTCTCCAGCATCTGTTGTCTCCTGATTTTGTAATGATCGCCATTCTAACAGGCATGAGATGGTCTCTCAATGTGATTTTGATTTGCATTTCTCTAATGACCAGTGATGATAAGCTTTTTTTCATGTTTGTTGGCTGCATAAATGTCTTCTTTTGGAATGTTTCTGTCCTTATCCTTCACCCACTTTTTGATGGGGTTGTTTGTTGTTTTCTTGTAAATTTGTTTTAGTTCTTTGTAGATTCTGGATAATATCCTTTCCCAGATGGGTAGATTACAAAAATTTTTTCTCATTCGGTTGGTTGCCAGTATGACTGTGTTACATATGAGAAGACTAAGCTTTGGGAAGATTAAATAATTTGCCCAAGGTTGTAAATGCTAGTAAATATAATGGCAAGATTCAAACTCAGAATTCACACCCAAGCAGCCTTGGCCCTAGAAGACTGTGCCTTTAACCTCTGAGCTGGCAGTTTCTCATAAGCAAATGAGCTGGAACTGGGGCTGGTAAAGGAGGAGTTTCTGGAAGGCAGGAGATCAGGGTTAAATGGAGAAGTGGGAAGAAGCAAGACCCAAACAAGCAGGTCTGTAATAAGAGCAGAAGGCAGGATGCAAAGAAAAACGAGGCATAGCAAGCAAGGGCCAGAGACCTGGGCACAACGGCTGCTCTGGCCAGAAGGGCCTGACCACATTCACAGAAGGAAATGAGAGCAACAAACAGAATCAGGACCACCCAGTTGGAGCTGGCAGCAGACCAAGGTAAATTTCTGGGGCCAGGAGAGTCCCACACTGTGGTCCTCAAAAAGCACAGACACCTGGTAAAAGTTATCCCTGCCTCCAGAGAAATAAACAGTAAGACATGCTTAGGATAGTATGAACAGTAAGTCAAATTTTAAGCTTGAATCAAGACACCGTAATTTCTTAATAAATCTGAGTTTTTGAAAAAAGCACCCTTGCTGTTTCTCCTGGGTGAAAACATGATATCAAGTACCAGACATTGCATAGAGCACTTTGTACCAATAATCTCATTTCATCATCAAAACACGATGAACTGGTTTATCCGCATTTATAGATGAGGATACTGAGGCTCAGAGAGGCTGATTCAATCACTAAGCCAGGGACTTACAGGGGCAGAGATACCATTCCACCCAATGTCTGTCCTGCATGAGCATGTACTCATAACTATTACTCCACACTGCCTCCTGCACTCTAATCTGGGGCAGCATGAGGATTTTTGAGAAGCAGAGGCAAGTGGGAACAACTCTCATTGGAGCACCGAGTTCTGATTCCTCTCCCTTTTAGAGAGTTATCTTAACTCTGCAGTCTCATTCTCTAAGCCTGCCAGCAGGAAGGGGAGCTGCTCAGTGTCCATCGCATAGAACAGGGAAGCACGGTCTGCTCCAAACTCTGTAATTCCACAAGCTCAGAAACCTTGGAGCTCCGTACAGCTGCTTGTCTGAGCTTCAGGATTAAAGGCACTGCGAGGGGCTTTGTAAAGAAGCTGAATCCTAGATTATCACTTCAACCCTTTCTGAATGTTTCTCATGATGCTCTATACCTCCCAGGAGCTCAGCCATTCTACAAAAGTATACTGGATATTGGACATATTTATGGCCAGCCAGCATCTTTCGGATACACTTACTATAATTTAGGAATTATTGATCAGCCTGCTTCCCTGTGGCAGAAGCTAGAACATGCTCTGCCACCTTCCTTTGCAGCTACAGCACCAGCACATATACACCATAGAATACTATGCAGCCCCAAAAAAAGGATCAGCCCAATCAGACACTTGATCCAGACTTTGACTCAGGAGCTAGTGACACAAGAAGTGGGAGACAGGGAACTCAGTTTCTTTTTTCCTTGGCTATAGATAGAAATGAATCCTCCTCAAAAATATAATAAAATAAAAATTCCACTGCTTTTCAACAATGACTCTTCTTCCCTTACCCAACTACACTTTGCATACTGACACAGGAAAATCCTTAGCCATTGCAAATGTTGCTGTGCAGTACGTGCAAAAAATAATGGCGAGAGAACAAATAATGGGAGCTAGATCCGTTGCAGTTATGCAAGAGGGGAAAGAGAATAAAGGATTAACAGGAAACAGACATACAATGCGAGATACAATTAGTCCCAAATCAATAATTATATTGTGATTTCCCAACAGCTGGGTTAGAAATCTCAAAGCATTGAAACTTCTGTTTTCTAGTTTCCCACAAAAGATGCCCCCTCACATGGAGAAATACTCCAATTGCTTTCCAATGCCCTAGAGGCTCCTCTGGGGATAAGATCCTTGCTAAAGATTCTAAAAAGAACAAGACACAAAACGTACCTTCTCCTAGCATGAGGTCCTAGACCTTCTTTTTAGGTCAGCCTAGATTTCTGTTCATGAGGAAAGATTCAAGATTAGGCTTGGGTTGCTTTAGAGACATCTCTCTTGATCAAATGTGAGTGATGTGCTGCTATATGCTATTCTAGGCATACAGCAAGGAATAACAGATCACCCTGCTCCTTCATAAGCCAAAAGTCACTTAGCATTTAGCATTATAGCAGCACCGAATTTACACCAGTTAAAGAGTCAGGGGTTCTGCCAGATGACATATCTTGAGGCAGAGAACAACAAAACCAATGCACAAATGTATTTTGTCCAAGTAGGTGGCAGAGACAAAAACTACAGATGTAAGACATAAGAGAGTTATCCTGGCTGGGCATGGTGGCTCATGCCTGCAATACCAGCACTTTGGGAGGCCGAGGCAGGCAGGTCACAAGGTCAGAGATCAACACCATCCTGGCCAACATAGTGAAACCCTGTCTCTACTAAAAATACAAAAATTACCTGGGATGGTGGTGCACACCTGTAATCCCAGCTACTCAGGAAGCTGAGGCAGGAGCATCACTTGAACCTGAGAGGTGGAGGTTGCAGTGAGCCAAGATCACACCACTGCACTCCAGCCTGGCAAAAGAGTGAGACTCCGTCTCAAAAAAAAAAAAAAAAAAAAAAAAAGTTATCCTAACAGAAGCTCTGCAGTAGGAAGGGGAGCTGCTCACTATACATCTCATGGAACAGGGAAGCATGGTCTGCTCTAAACTCTGTATAATTCCACAAGCTCAGAAACCTTGGGGATCAGCATAGATGGTTGTCTGAGCTTCAGGCACTGCAAGGGGCTTTGTAAAGAAGCTCAATCCTTGAAAATGGAAGAAAAAAGGAAGGAAGGGAGGGAGGGAGGGAGGGATGGAGAGAGGGAGGGAAAGAAAGGAGGGAGGGAGAGAGGGAGGGAAGGAGAGAAGGAAGGGAGGCAGGGAAGGAAGGGAGGGAGGGAAGGAAGCAGGATGAAAGAAAAGAAAAGGAAAGAAATACAGGAGAGAGAGGAAGCAATAAAATAAATACAACAAAAGGAAGAACTGAAGAAAAGTTCTGATAAGGAGAAAAGACATACTCTTCTTATTGATAAAACATTCTCACTTGGAAAATGAGATAAGATACCCTTGTCTTTTACCCTGTAACTACAATGTCTCAATTCTTGAACTCCTCCAAGAAAATCACTCTTAGACCCCCTGGAGTCTCCTATTGGTTTTCCCAAATCACTGACAAGAATCTCTCAAACCTGGAAGAATATCCAACTAAGATTTGACTAAATGACATGCCAGAGGGATTTGAAACAGACACTTCACTTTCAGAATCATCTAAGTACATTTGTTCTGTGGCATGGTTCAAGACACTCACATCTTTCTATTCATCACCTGAAATCTCAAAGACTGTTTTAAGAGAATCCCAAATGATTGCCTGTTCCAGATGCATTGTCAAGTATAAAGGCTTTAGCAGCCCATTCATTTCACTGTCATGATCACAATCACAATGATGGATTTTTTTTTTTTTTTTTTTGAGTCAGAGTCTTGCTTTGTTGCCCAGGATACTTCAAGTTTCTTTTGAGAAGTCATCTCTTCAACATATCAAGTCCACACTGTAAGTGGCCAACCTGGCCTTGGCTCCAGGAATGCACACATGACCACAACTACACAAGACCCAAGACAGTTCTGGCATAGGATCTTGCTAGGACAACAAGGAATGAAGGGTTGCTTCCACCAGTAGAAAGTAAACTTGAAGATTCTAGTGGCCTCTGAATTGAAAAGCGTGCCTCATAAGGCAATCAACAGAAGGAAAGCAGAGTCCAGATCTAGACAGATAGAAACTATCCCAATAACACTGAGTATCGGAACTCGGCCATGCCTGAGGCCAACTACCCCCTTGATTTTTCGATGATGAGAAATAAAGCCTCATTTCTCCCTAAGTCAGTTTCAGTTGAGTGTTCTTTGTTGGCACTGATAAGAATCCAGACAATACTCTCCATGCATGTTTTTCTTATTTTCCATCACACACAACCAGCCTGATCACACACAAACAATCCTCCACCTAGCTTTGCCTTATGGCCAGGATGAACATGAATTGCTCTTTTGCAGATTGCATTTGAATGCTTCCGTCTCCAAAGCCCTTCAAAAAGGCAGCTGACCTCATGATACTGACCATCAAAATCTTCTAAGATACTCTAATGCATCAGCTCACTTTTTGGGTACGCAGATCTCAACGACAGACAGGTCCACTGCAAATACCAGCTCATCGGCCATGCACAACCTACAAGCCGTCAAACTCCCTGAGTTGTGCCCTTCCTGCTCCCAGCCCCTCTAACATTGAATATAGATTCCTGGAAGATGTTCACCATACTTCAAATCAAATGAAGAATGTTAGATGAAACACAAAAGAGCCTCAAATCACATTTACTGGATAAAACATAACTCTGCAACATGTTAAGATTTCTTTAATTTTCCCAAATGAACTTAGAAGGTACGATTATTACATATTCATAACTCTCTCGGTTGGATTCTTGAACTGTTTTTGATCGACAGCTGGTTATAATTTTTTAAAAGAGTTTCTCCTACAGTAAAAATACTGTTGTATCCCAGAGGAATTGCAGAGCTAATCAATCACTCTTACATAACAAGTACTTACTGTGAAAATAATGTCCTTGACCGAACAATGAACTTGAACACATATTCCAAAGCCTTCAAGGTTCTTAGGATTGGCTCACATTGCTCCCCTCTGCTGGAGGTATCCAAGTAAGTCTTCAGTACTGTCATCAATTTCCTGAAAAGGAATAATATTTTCAAAATACATCTCTTTCATCATGGTAATTAATTTGCTGAGTAAATTATAAGGCATTCAATCAAAGGTTAAAGGTGGTAGTAGAGCCAAGCTCACTCATTGTAAGCATAAAAATAACTGCATAAAAATTATATTTATTTCAGAGAATGAATAAGTATTTCCTTCTCATAAAAAGCCAGCGAAGAAACAAATAGGGAGTAAAAAAAAATTCTTGACTAGGAAAACTAGTCACAATCAAGCTACAAGTGGGAATAATGGTGGCAATAATGTCTTCGTTTTCAGCCTTTTCTTTCTATAAAATATGTTCTCATAATATCACAGAACTCTAAGTTTACTTAGGAACTTTCTATGTTTCTTCTTTACCATAGGGCAGACTTCAAATTACTTGGCCTGCCTTTCAAGGCCCCTTCCTACACCCAAGCCAGACTGAGCTACTTGGCATGAGTATATGTGCACTTTCTTCTCTGTAGCTTTTTTTGTGGGGGAAAGACGAGTCTCACTCTGCCACCTAGGCTGGAGTGCAGTCATGTAACCTCTGCTCACTGCAATCTCCACCTCTGAGTTCAAGTGATTCTCCTGCTTTTCTATAGCTAGGATTACAGGTGCCCACCACCATGCCTGACTAATTTTTGTATTTTTAGTAGAGACTGGGTTTCACCATGTTGGCCAGGCTGGTCTCCAGCTGCTGATCTCAGGTGATCTGCCCACCTTAACCTCCCAAAGTGCGGGGATTACAAGTATGAGCCACTGCACCTGTTCTTCTCTGTAGCCTTTGAGTCCTGGTGTCTACTCAAGAACTGAGAGCTCACTACCTGAATGGATGAATGAGCACTTCCAGGTACCACTGCCACCGTAAGGTATTCATCCAAACCTATGGGTATTCCACATTTTTACTGATATCCAGATAACCCAAGCATAGGTTGGATTTTGTCACAGAATGGAGAGCTCACACAGATTAGTGACAAAAGAAAATTATTCAAGTTCCTGTGCCCTAGGCATCCTGGCAGGGCAAGAAGGTGGTAGACAAGAAGTCCCCATGTGCACAATTACTTACTTGTAAGCCAAGGTTGCACTGAAATGCTGTTGGATGTAAGCCTCCAGAACGGTGTTGAAATGTTGAAATTTCCGGTCTGCAATGAGTCCTATTATGTAGATCTGAGGAAGATGAAAGACAGCAGTATTTTCAGGGCAAAACCAGGCCAGGAAGCCATCTTTACCTGGCATAATTCAACCTCTATCAAAATTATTTGCTCAGAAATTAGGTTACTAATACATAGTGAGTCCTTTTTATTAAGGTAGCATCTTCCCAAAAAAGTGTTTCATGAAGTATGCTGCAGGGTGTTATAAGATGAAAAGGATTTAATGGCCAAATAAGTTTGAGAAATGCCAAGTTATCATCATTAGACTGCCTTCCTTGTTGCAAAACTTTTCAGAATCTTTAATATACTTACGTACATTGTGAATCTCTAAAGGGTCATGCAACATTCAGCACTTCCCTAAATTAGTTAATCAAAGAACGTTTTTGTCATGAAACATCTTTTTTGAGAGCTAGCATTCTAGGGTACTCTCTGGGGAAACACTTGATTAAGCCACAGGTGTCTCTCAATAACCTCTTTAAAAATTCAAATATCCATGACACAAGGGGTTAACACATGAAAACTTTGTTGGGCACTGATTCCCTAATGCAGATGTTTATTTTGCATTATGTTTATTTTGACATAACTCTGAGAGAATCTGAGTCAAGATAGGGAGGAGAAAAAAGACCATAAAAGAGGACTAAAGGAAGATCTCAATGGTAGAGCATCATGAAAGGTTCTGGGTGGGTACGAGAAATGTAATGATTAGTGCGTTGGAGGAAATTGGGAGTAGAAGATGAAAGGAAAGAAGCTAGGAAACATTTTGGGTGTTTTACAACCTAGCCAGGAACTAGCTCCTAACATTCATGGAAAGCAAAAGCAATCATTCATGGAATCCAGCCTCATGTACCTTCAGTCAGTGTCAATCTGATATCAGCATTTAAAATTCCCCTTTCATCCACCATCCCTCATGCTTTCAAATGAACTGGCAAGAAACAGCAGCTCACTGTTGGTCTTATTGCCAAATATTACAACACCTCCAAAGAATTCATGAAAAAGGCCACGAGGGTCACAAGTTCTCAGTATTTTCACAGTAAGACACACCCTAGTGCCGGTTGTCACTAGATGCTTTTCCCCTCTCTCTTACCAAGGCATCAAAGACGAGGATGTCATACTCATCACTTTGAGAATGCTCCATCATGATGTTAAAGAGGGCGTCCAGAGTATCCTGGAGAAACTGGAAGAAATAACGAAGGTTGCTCTATTTCAGAAACAAGACAAAGTGCAGGTGACCCAGCAATCCCACTCCTTATTATCTATCCAAGAGAATGAGAGCACACATCCACCACATGCCATGCTCAATAGGGCTAGAGAAGTTTTACTCACAAGAGCCAGAAGTTAGAGGAACCCAACTGTCCTCCATGTATCCTCAACAGCAGAATGGATACATGGATGGTGGCATTTTCACACTGGAGAATACTAGACAGCTAGACTAAAGTGCAAACTACTTTCACAGGCAGCAAGGAGGATGATTCTCACAGGCATTATATTGAATAAAATACATCAGGCACAGAAAGTACACTCTTTACTGCTCCATTCTTATGAAATTTGAGAGCAGGCAAAAACGCATCTATGATGATGGTAATCAACAGCGATTATCCCAGGGGGATTCCCGGCTGAGAAGGGGCATGAGGAAATCTACTATAATGCTAAAAGTGCTTGTATCTTCATCTGGGTGGTGAGTACATGGTGTGTACATGCTGTATCTATTTCATCATATGTATGTGGTATTTAAATAACAAACTTTAAAAAAAAAAAAAAGAAAAAAGAATGCAAGAGGGAGACAACAAAAGTCTCATCTCTTCCATGACTTCTCCAAGTTACCGAAAGGCTGTAGACTTCATAAAAGTGGTGTCTGGGGGGGTTCCTCTGCCATTGCTGAATGAGGTAGATGGGTCAGTGGTATACATTTACAGCATCTGGAAATTCTACTACTGCTTCTCCAGGTAGAGGCAATTAAAAAAAACTTGATTTTCCTCCCTCCTAAAGGATGGGTCAATATTTCCTATAATCCCTCAAAACACAGAGTTACCATATAAAGATGTTTAATCTCAGAATTTCTAGTTGTATCATGGAAACAAGATCACCAGGACCATTGGGAAACACTTGTCCCAATTCATAAGGCTGGAGAAAACAGTTGCTTTAATTAGATATGCACTTCAGACACTTTCTATTCTCCACTACCATGTGGATGCAATAATACATCTGACATTTGCATTGTTTTCTGCTTATTTCACTTAAAATGTAAGCCCTGATGTCTTTCCCTTTCTCATCTTTAATACATAATGCTCTCCAAGAAGCAGAAACCAAGAATACTTTTTATTTCTAACAATGATGTGTGGGTAGGACTAAGAGATCATACTACTACATATATATGCACACACAGATATACATATATACATATATAATCCACATATGACAACAAAAATTAGTTACTTTATTGAATTTTGTTTTATATGCTTTGATTTAAATGTTATGTACTATGTGTAAGAGACTGTTGAGTAAGTTTTACATATTATCACCTTGAATGCTCATAATAGCCCTGAGAACTATGTCACATTTATAATATTATCACATAAAGTTGGCAAGTGGGAGAGCTGGGATTTACACCCAGGCTCATCTATTTCCAGAGACTGAACATAACTATTGTTTTCTGGCACCCAACATTCAGTGCCATTGAACCAAGTCACTCTCCTGGATTTCACAATAAAGATTCCTTAATGCAACTTGGGAGAGTGTGTCCCACCGTTGGAGGAGAAGTTTTCTCAGGTCCTTCAACACTTTGTTTCTCCCCTGAAGCCACCTACAATTGGAGAGTTCTGTCACTAGTATAAGAATACAAACAAAATGAAGCCCCACTGACCTTCACCACTTCTTCTCCATCCACAATCTTCAACTTTTCCAAATTCTCCTGTAGCAGTTGAGGCTTCATACGCCACTTCAGCAAACCCAACAAGCCCACTAAAATAGAGTCCAGACATTCAGAAGCATCATTATTGGCCTAACTGTCCATATCAGGACCTCCTTGTGCCTGCACGCACATGCACACATGCATGCGCGTGCGCGTGCACACACACACACACACACACACACACACACACACAATCCCCACAGGCACAACTCTTGATGACCCCATTACCATTCTGAGTGAGCTTGGTGGAGCACACCAGGGTGGAAATGGAGAACACATCCCGGGAGCTGACAGAAAGCCCCCCAACGCTGCTGGAGCTCCGGCTCAGGGTGGCCCCCTTGTTTTCCACATGGTGTCGGTAGGAAGGAAGGGTCAGGTATGCACTGGCATCCTCCATCTTCTTGCTGTCCCCCTGGAAACAACACTTGGTTACTGCCACAAGCCAAGGCTCCATGCCCAATGCCACACAGAGCTTACAGCAGCCAAATTAGACACTGTGAAGTGGAGAGGGCCATAAAGAGTGAAGAAAATCATCAGCAAAGCAATAGACATCAGCTGGTGAGGCAGGGTCGTTTTTCCACAAAACAGGCAAGAATTCAGATACATTAACTGAAAGGGAGTTGATTCTCAAGGTGAAAGCTCTGTGAACCTCACTAATGGCAAAATGAAAAGGGAATTTAAGATTCCCAGACAGTCCATTTTAATTAATCTTTTTTTTTTTTTGAGATCATAACACATCCTTACTAGCAAAATAAGGAATCTAGCTTAAAGAGGAATTTAATGGCAAAGGCACTAAGTAAGAATGTGCTGGGATCTGGACCTGTTTTGTCATTCACAGGTCTATGCTATCTTGAATACATTCTTTTGCCTCTTTGCGTCTCATTTTTTTTTCATGAGTAAGCTGAAGATAATCATCATGCCTACTTCTTAGAATACCTGAGCAGATAATATAGGATAATGCATATAGAATGCATAGCAGAGTGATAGGCATGTAAGTGCCTTGGCATGCTGAAATGAATGACTAGAGATAGGCATTACAGAAGGTAACATTTATCTTACTCTGCACCAGGAGCTGTACCAAGTGTTTTATATGCTTTGGTTCATTTTATTTAAGCCTCATAACAATCATTTGAAGCAGATACTGTTACTATAATTAGTCAAGGAAACTGGAACTTAATGGGAGTAAGTAAAAGAAAATTGACTGCAACTGGGCCTCTGTCCCCAAGGAGTTCACAGTCTGTCAGGCAAGAAGGGCTTTCAAGCCAAGAACTCTATGCATGATAAGTGAGAAAACAGAGGCTGTACTGAATAAAGGGAGTTTTCCGGAAGTCAGAGAGACTCAGAGAAGAGTACAAGAGTACCATGAGATGAAGCCTTGATGAGGCTGTGTTTGGCATGCATTCCATAGGCAAAAGGGCAATTTCAGCCTACAAGGTTAAGAAAGCCAAGGGCAAGGGTGTGATCCATGAGCTGGGTACTCAACCTTGCCCTACTTCATAGCCATATACTTGCCTCCAGACAGGTGCTGGTAGATGCATTCTGCTGTCATAAGAGGGCATGTGGAAAAGCAGCAGGTAAAACCAGGCAAACACTTCTACACATCTCAAAAACAGTCCGTGTGTCATAATGTACAAATAAAATTCTGCACTCCCTTTATAGTTTAGATGGCCCTTTTGTATGGGTCATCCTATTGGCTTGTCATAAATACTGCTGTCACTGCTTAAGATAAAGGAAACTGAGACTCAGGAAGACAGGTGAGATGAGTCCAGGCTTAGTCATCAGCAGGATCAGAACTGCAGATTCTAATATTTTTCCATTAGCTACAATGCAGCATCTCTCAAACGTTTATTGTAGGTCTTCTACACATGTCACAGAGGTCCTTACAGAGTCAAGAGTACATAACAGTCATAATAATAACCTATCTGTAACAACAATAACCTTTTCCACATATTGAGTCTCCCATGTACTCATCATTGCCATGTCTCATAACGCACTGTCTCATAATTCTCATATGCACTGTCTCATAATTCTCACAATTATTCACTGAGGGCACAAAGATGAGGAAACAGAGGCTCAGAGAAGTCAAGATTTTGTAAAAGGCCACAAAGCTGGTAAACCCTGATGTGTGTGATTCTGGGGTCCCTGCTGTTGACCACTAAGCAATTCTGCCATCACCCTTTGCTTCCTGCACCCCCCTCAGTGCAGAGCTCCTTCCAACTCATGATACCTTGAGGACAACCAAGTCATGGAATCCATCGTGTAGAGTAGTCCCATCTTCTTTCATCAGCTTCACATAGGACATGGCAAAGTTCTTTTCTCCTTTATCTTTAGCTGGAAATAGCATAGTGCGGTCAGGAAAGAAAACAATACATGGGCCACCCAGCTATTCCATTCTTCTTTGCTTAGGGGGAGGTGCAGAGATGCCATTTGGTATGGTACTCACATTCCAGAGATGACCGGTGTCGAAACATGAATCGCAGATGGATCCTCTGCATGTCTTCAATGGGGACAGCCACCTCAGCAGACAGAAGGCAGAGCTCAGAACACAAAGAGTTAAAGGGCCCTCCGCACTGCACCCCACTCTTCCACAGCAGCCTGACCATTTAACTGAGAGAGCTGCCTGCTGATTTACAACCCATCCATCGAGCCTGATGAACTGTAAATAAATTACATAAGAACTAGCTATGAAGAGAAAATAAAGTACCAAATGTAATCCATTTGGCAAATTGCATTCCCAGCCAATGAAAAGAGGTCTGTAAATTATAGTGAGGAAAAATGAGTCTCCCCAAATTGATATAAAACTCACATAACCTTATCACAGGATTTGATGCACTGCAAGCTGCACAATGCACATTTTCCTTACACACTCCAGTAGTTCTGGCAATTGCAGCAGGGCTTAGCAAATTAACAATGGTTGTTAGGGGAGTTGCTTGAGGATTCTCATTTATGAGAATAAAATGCTTTAATCCAATAATATTTGGAAAAATTCTAGGGCTCATCCCACCCTTGATTGGACACATGTCCAGATGCTTTTGATTCCAAGGACACTGGTAAGACAACCACCCGCTGGTCACCCTGGCATCTCTGTCCAGTGAATGGCCCACTGGCACCATTGATTGTGATGCTTTCAGCCTGGCTATGTGCTGCCTACCTCCCCAAATCTCACAGCTCCTCTGCAATTTGAGATTTAAGCCAATGCAGAGAAGCTTAGCTACCTGTGAGAAGGACACCAATTTTAAAAAGGAACACATTTGTAGTGTACGGTTACCTATTAAACGCCAAAACAAATGTATACTTGGGGGCACTTTCTGTTATAGAAAATGAGACTTGAGCCTGAGGAGGTCCACCATTCTGTCTATGTTTCAGACAGAACAAAGGAACTGAGAGTCTCACAGGTAACTGCGGTCCAATTCATCCTTTCCCTACATGTTGAATGTTCACTAGAAGCTACAATCATGTGAGGCACTGGCCATGCTGATGCAAGGCAGAGTCCTCACACTCAAAGAGCTCATGGTCCCGTGTTACATATGGGGCAGTATGTGTAACAGCCCTGTGACAAGGGCTAGCAAGGAGATAATGACTTAGGTGCAAGTGAGCACAGAGAAGAGAAGCCTGACTTGTAAGCTAACTTTCTGACCTCAAAGTTGAGAGGGTCATCAATTTGAAGGCAGTAGGTATGGGGAGACACACTGAGGAATGTAATAATATGTGTGACAAGTAGAGAACCGCTGGGGTTTGAATAACTATTACTGAAAAGGAAGTCATGTGTGCATCTCCCATTTGGAGTCAGAGCCCAGGGGGAATAAAGAATGCAGCCAATGACAAGCAGAGATGTTTGAAGCTATGATCAAGCTTCACTGTTCACTGAATTAATTCCAAATCCTTATTCCAATGCAGGTTATTCTTTTCTGTTTAGTGTGACGATCTGGTAACATGAATATTCGTGATTAATGTCACGTCTATCAAGAATTATCCCAAAAGTGCATCTTTTAGGCATTATGCAGCCTGTGATAGGCTCACATTGGCTTGCAAGCTCTGTCACTCCTCACTGCTGAGTAGAACGGCACAGCTTGATGACCTGGGCACCACCCACAAGAGGACTATTTGACAATTCCACTTTGGTTACATCCTGCACCAATGAAGGGTGATCAAGGGAACCAGGGTGCTCACCCACCAGGCCTCCATTTCCACTGGCTGACAATGCCACCAGACACATGCTACAGGGTTGTTTCAGATTCAGAGAGGCCCTCCAAGCATCCTAAGCCCTTACGGATAGTGACTTCTGCTATAACCCAGAGCTAAAGATGTTCTTTCTGTCACTCCGTATCCCTCCAGTATGTTCATGACTGGCCTCAGAACTGAGCTGGACATTTCATGAAGAAAAACATAATATATTCTCATATGTTGTTCACAATCATATTGATCCATCAAGCCTCCCACCTGCTTAGGTTAAAACAAGACATTTCTCAAACAAGTTCAACAGAATCCTAGCCCTGGGATATGACACTAGGAAAAAGGAAAATGCTCTGTAGTCAATGAGTTTTGGGACATGCTCTGCATTCTTATTTCCTTTTGCAGATTTGCAGAGCACATTTATATCTCAAGGGCTCTAAGAACTTGACATAAGGAAGCCTTTAACTTCTTTATTTGTTCTCAAGTTTCTCATATTTATTTGACCAGGAAATGTTATTTTAATACATTTAATGTGTGGATTTTTTTTTTCTTTTCTGAGATGGAGTCTTGATCTGTTGCCTAGGCTGGAGTGCAGTGGTGCAATCTCAGCTCTCTGCAACCTCTGCCTCCCAGGTTCAAGGGATTCTCATGCCTCAGCCTCCTGAGTAGCTGGAACTACAGGTGCATGCTACCATGCACGGCTAGTTTATTTTTAGTAGAAATGGAGTTTCACCATGTTGGCCAGGCTGGTCTCAGGTGATCCATCCACCTTGGCCTCCCAAAGTGCTGGGATTACAGGCATGAGCCACTGCTCCTAGCCTGAAATGTTATTTGAATAAAACACCACTTAGTACTCCAGAAAATATTTTGTGGGAAGATGCCATATGAGATGAACCCAGAAGGATGCTGCATCAGATATCTGGAACAACTATATCTTCCCTCTGCCTTCTCCCTCTAACTGCACAGAGAGACACAAAGCTGACTGCCACACCAATGAGGCTGCCTTATAGAGGGATGAGTGAAAAACAGCCAAGTGTCTGTTTGAAGGGCATCTTGAAGAAATACAAAATCTAGTTCAATTTTGCAGACTGAGATAACTGCCAAGTGTAATTATGAGTTGTATTAACGGAATAAGTACTTTCTTCCAAGGACTAGTCTGACACTGTTATATGTATTAAATCATTTTACTTCCATAGTCAACCTATTGCTCCATTTTACAGATGAGGAAACCAGGGCACAGAGCAGGTGAATGACTTGCCTAAGGTGAAACTGTTGGTGAACATTAGGGCTGGAACACAAATCCAGACTCTCCAGGTCTAGGGTCCATGTGGAGAACTGTCTTGCTCTACTGCTCTCATTAAAAGGAGGAAGGGCTGGGTGTGGTGGCTCATGCCTGTAATCCCAGCATGTTGGGAGGCCAAGGTAGACAGATCTCTTGAGATCAGGAGTTTGAGACCAGCCTGGCCAACAAGGTGAAACCTCATCTCTACTAAAAACATAAAAAGCCTGGTGTGGTGGTGCATGCTTGTAATCACAGCTACTCAGGGGGCTGAGGCAGGAGAATCACTTGAACCCAGGAGGCAGAGGTTGCAGTGAGCAGAGATCGTACCACTGCACTCCAGTCTGGGCAACAGAGCGAGACTTTGTCTCAAAAAAAGAAAAAAGGAGGAAGAAGGCTAATTGCTCCAGTCAGTGTTCTGCTCCCTCAAGTTGCAGTGATGAGCACAGGCCCAGAGCCAGACTGCTCAGGTTTGAATCCCAGCTCTGATGTTTCCTAGCAGTGTGATCGTAGGCAGGCCACTTACTTGCTCTGTGTAAGTTTCCTCAAGTATAAAATGAGGGAAATATCAGTACGAACCTCACATGGCTGTTGTAAGCAATACACAAATGATTTAAATAGAGCACTTAAAACAGTGCCTGGTTCACGGTAAGAACTAGACATGTGTTTGCTTCTACTATTATTATTATTACCTTGACTGTTTCCATCCAGCGTGGCTGTTTGACTTGATAGTACACGACGGAGTGATACTCATTCATGGGCTTGTCCCCAGCTCCCACGCAAATTGCATTCTGACTCAAGAAAAACAAAGTGAGAGTAAAACACACTACAGAATTGCCATTTTCTGTGCTTGTGCAGGTTTGGTCCCCAGGCCACTGCCAGCCTTAGGGCCTGGGTCAACCCTGCCTTCCCCAGCCCTCATGACAGGTGCCCATAATGGCCCCTTTGCTTTTACAGATTTACACAGGAACGCCCAGGCCACAGGACTAACAGGTGCTTAACTACAGAAATTCTATTACTTCCATTCTGGAAACCACTAGAGTGCACCAGGGCATTGAAGTGGCTGCCTTATTGTAAGTGATAACCAGCCTTGGAGTTACTGCACACTGCCAATCTTAATAATTCTATTTGTTTCCTAAATGTGAATGTGCACAAAGTTTACAAACAGGCTCAGATCAGTCAAGCAGTAACTCCTTCTGATGAATTTCTATGGCTAACGCCTCAGGGTGGTAGGCAGTGCTGGGCAAAAGGAGAGAACACAGGCTTCAGAGAGACACGTGAGCACCTGCCTTAGAGAACAAGTCTGGGGAGAGGCAGTTGTGGAGAGGAGGCTCAGTTCAGCCCACAGTGATGGAACATGTTCTCTGTACTCCACGCTGAGCACTGGGGTATGGGAATGGGTCAGATACAGAACCTGACGTTGATCTCACAGTTTACCGCAGGAAACATTAGGGAGGACGTCATGACAGCAATGTGACATGATGACAGGCATGTGTACACACTACTGTCAAGCACAGAGGAAGGACACAAGGACAGGTGAGGAATCAGGGAAGATTTCTTGGAGGCAATGACAGTTGAGTAGCTTAAAGAAAGATTTCAAGTTGGCTCCAAGAAGAAATGTGGGAGGGCTTTCTGAACAGAGAGTGAGCACAGAGCACACCTGCTCATGTGGGACATTATTCCTTGCTATAAAAATCACCCTCAGAGGTTCGGAAAGGAGCTGAATAACAAGAAATTGTCTCCTAGTCGCATACAGCAATGCCTAATTCTCTCTGTCTATGTTCATTCCAGCTTTTTGGCCCCATAACAAGATTCAAGCTAGGATTACCCAGAAGGGGCCTAAAGTGTGGTTTTTATACCAGGCCAAACAATTTTCAATCCTAAATTGTCAGATTTGTAAGATTTGGTTTTGGAGCCCCAGCTTCTGAAATTGCACACTGTGTGCCTCTCGGCATGTTGATGGTGAGTGAGTCATGCCTCTCACTAGATTGGATCAGATTCTCCCATTGATCCTTAACCCTCAGCAGGCTGAATCACCAAAGCCGGCCACATATAGGCACTCCTTGAGCCCTGGCAAAGCATGCTAACCTGGGGAAAAGAGGACTCGCCCTTCGCACTGGAAATCTCCCTGTGTGCTTCCAAGATATAGAAAAGGAATGAGCTCAGTTTCAATATTGACTGACAGTACTTGCAGACAAATCGATCCATTTGAAAGCAGAATACACAGTAGTCCTTTCAGAATGTATCTTCAAAAGAAAAACAAAGGTAACCAATGAACCAGAACTGAGTGAAGACATTTGACTCTTTTGTTTTTCCATGGGATGAAGCCTTCCATAACTTCCAGAGACACTGAGCTAAAAATATACTCCCAAAGTCTTTCTAACCATTTAGAGCGAGTTTTGTGTTCAGCATCACGCTAAGCCCTTTACACACACCATCTCGCTTAATTCAGTCCTCATAACCACCTCTGAGGCTTACTGTCAACATCCCCATTTCGCAGCTGGGTAAACTGAGGCCCTGAGAGATTAAGCCACTTGCTCAAAAAGTGGCAAAACCGGTACTACATCACAGACTCCCTAGCTACTCAGCCAGTGTTCCTTCTATTAGAACCTAGATGCCTTCCAGCCTACAAAGATTTATAACTGGTGACATTTATGGGCTTAGAGTTTCTGTGAATCCCATGTAGCTTACAAAATCAGAAACTACACATATATCTCTGGTGAAAGTAAAACTGCTGTATGGCAGGCAACTGAATCTCACAAAACTGTATGGATAATGAACATTTTTGATTTCTTAAGGCTGGAGAAAAAAGTCTCAGTACCATTCTGAGAAAAGCCAAAAGCACTTGAGAGATAAAATAGTGTTGGGAGGTGCATTGAGAAAGCATTGTGACCAGGGACTGAGCCCAGTTCTAACAAAATATAGAGTGCTATATATATCTCAAGTAACACTGTTCCATAATTTTCCACATTGCCTATCCCCTTGACCCCCAATTAACAGTGAGATCCCTTCACAGGTGTGGGCGACTTCAGACAAGTTGAAGAAAATCTGAGAAAGGACCAGGAAGCCTGGAGGCTTTCATGTTGACTTGGCCTTAGAAGAGACATCTTTGCAGGAAGAAAAGCCAGGCTCCTAACACATGCCCTATTTATTTGGTAGGAATCAGGTAAGAAAGAGATGACACCAGGGATGTGAACACACTTTGGGAAAGAAAGTGTTCTCTCACAAGACCACATCATAGGAAGATGCTGATTAGCATCCCTAAGGTGGGAATCAGGCCAGGAGCTCAATATACCCTTCTAATAATAATAGCTAAATGCAATGAACACCTATTATGTAGATTACCTCATCTGACATTCACAAGAGCAGTGTGCCATTACTGGTCCCATTTTCAGACAGAGACTCTCAGGCTTAGAGAGGTTATGTAACTGCCTCAATGTCCTCTTGCTAATTTAGGCTGAGCTGGGCTTTGCACCTGGCTGCATGGCCCCAGAGGTCATGGTCTTAACCAGTATCCCACACTTCTCCTATCCCCTGCCTTCACCACCTCAAGCTGGGTGGTCTCAGAAGAACAGAGGTTTTTTGGTCCAGCAACTGAGCCTTTATCTTTCACCAGAACTTGCTTCTGGCTGGATTGCCTGTTTGACTTCCTCAAGTTCATCACAGGGCTTCATCCTGCCCTTGGCCCCCCTTCTCTGAATGTGACTCTCCTTCCTATTGCTGAGTACTTACTGCATACCCGTGCCTTCTACCTATGGCGTGTTTTGTTTGTTGAGAAAGGGTCTTGCTTTTTCACCCAGGCTGGAGTGGCCGGGGTATGATCTCAGCTCACTGCAACCTCTGCCTCCAGGGTTCAAGCAATTCTTGTGCCTCAGCCTCCCGAGTAGTTACAGGCACCCACCACTACATTCAGCTAATTTTTGTATTTTTAGTAGAGATGAGGTTTCACCTTCTTGGCCAGGCTGATCTCAAACTCCTGACCTCCAGTGATCTGCCTGCCTTGGCCTCCCAAAGTGCTGAGATTACAGGCGTGAGCTGCTGTGCCCGGCAGCATATTTGTTTTTGATTTTTAATATTTTAATTTCAATTTTAATTTTATAAATTTTAATTTTTGTGGGCATGCGGTAGATATGCATATTTACAGAGTACATGAGATGTTTCGATACAGGCATACAATGCATAATAATCACATTATGGAAAAAGGGGATCCATCCCCTCAAGCATTTATCCTTGTGTTACAAGCAATCCAATCATACTCTTTTAGTTGTTTTAATACCTATGCTTTGGTTTAACCTGCAACCCCACAAGAAGAGGTTATGATTCCTTTTTACACATGAATAGATTTGCCTAAGATCACACAGCTAATAGGAGAAGAGGCTGGAATTCGAACCCTGTTTGCCTGACCCCAGAGCCCACCCCATTAGCTTCTATGCTACAGCTCCTCCTGAGTAAGACCCTTGACACCCCAAGGTGAGCCACAGAGAGGCCTAACCTCCTCTGCCCTCTGGTCTCACTCTGCCAAAGACAGTGTGCACACACCTAGAGTAGGAGCAGAAATCGATACTTCTAAAGGGGACCATTCCCACAGGAATGGTCCAATTCAAACAGAAGTGTTTGAATGTGTTTCCTGACACTTAATTAGGCAGTAATATTTATTTCTGCAAACAGAGAAAGAAAAGCCTCCCACAGGCTTCCTAAGCAATTTTCAATAGTCAGTCAACTGAACTCCCCCAGAATTTCCCTAATAGAGGAAACTGCAAATTTTCCTCATGCCCCACAGTTCCCTTTCCATGTCAGCCCCCAGAATGCCTGCTTATCTATTCATCTTTCCTAAGCGCATCTGCTCAGCCTGGTCCGTAGTGAATTGAAAGGGTGACAAAAGTGGAAGTAAGAATGGTTTAGACAGGAGATAAGATGCCTGCTTGCCTGTTAACTGTGTCTTTTGCTTTGTCCTTTGGCCACATGGAAGGTAAGTGTATCCGTGTTTCAAAAATGAAGCTGAGGTTAAAAAGTTCTCCAACAGGTAAGATGGAATAAAAGTAACTTCAAAGCAATGGTCTATACATTTGGGAATTACAATTTCCCTTTCAGATAAAAAAAAATGCTCTGCTCCTTTACGATCCTTTGAACCAAGTGTTTCCCACTTATTTTATTTTTTGGAAAGGTTTCAGACTCCAATGAAAGGAGGTGCGTTCAATGTTTAGATTTTGTTCAAAGAGATACTAGTTAACATGATCGGTCTTTATGAACAAAAAGGCAATTGTGAGGATTTCTTTACATTTAAAAAATGATTATGAATCTTCCCACATTTGTCAGAAGTGGTTATTAGCCTCATTTTTAAAATGAGAAATAAATTAGAGAATTTTGTTAAATGTGCAGGCATTGTAGTGAAGTATCTAAGAGGGCCTGGAACCAGTCAAACACCATCTCTGCCATATGCTAAGGTTATAGCCTTGGGGAAGTTATTGTAAATGACAAAGGTTTTGTTTCCTTATCTGTAAAATGGAGCATAATAAAGGAAATGTGTCACTCTATCACACAGCCTGACTCATGGTAATTCCCCTGTGAATGTTAGTTATTCTTGGGTATAAAGCACCAACATCAGTCTGATTTCCAGGCTCCAAGGACAGAACTGATGCCTTTTCCATCTTCACATCCCCTCATACCCACCCTACTTGGCTATCTGATCATTCACAGAGGTCTAGGAGGAATATTCACCCATGCTAAAACTTCTCCGAGAGCTAATTTTCTTTTCAGCTAACTAGTCTGCAAGGAGGAATTGAGAAACAAAACCCTCCTACACACTGGACACGGCACTGACAACCTTAAAGGAAATACAAGCAAATAAATGTAAACATACACGATAAATATTGGACAGGACATATGCCGTATAAACATAGCAATGCGCTTTGCATTCCTGAATACACCCTGCTAGCTCTCTGGAGACCAATTTATGAATAAGGCTTTCCACCAGCATTTCTGGCTGAGCGCTGGGGAGTTAGATTAAGTGTTGAGAATGTCTGCTTTGAGCACATCCTGAGCCTCCACACCAGCCCAAGGCGCTGTATTGATCCTCTTTCTTACCATGGACTTTGCCTAAATAAACCAGCTCAGGTTTCAATGAGAACATTTTAACTGCAGAGAGCTAACCTATAAGTCAATACCAAGCAAAAATAGATAGATAGATAGATAGATAGATAGATAGATAGATAGATAGATAGATAGGAGTCATGAAAGGAAAGGAACAGACATTGAAAAACTGCTTTGGTGTAAAGAAATATCACAAGGTCTTATTATGGAACATTGCACTAACTAAGCTCAAAAGGTGTAAATCACATTATTCAACACCATCCCAAAGGCACCTGGCATTTAGGGAACAGAATCAGGGAGGGGAAAAGTACATCTTTATGAGCAGAAGCCCCCAAGAGGGACCCTGTCACCCAGAGCAGCAGCGAGTCCCTTACGGGCAGCGTTTTCCCGTCCTCCGCGCACACACACATGATCACTTCCACATTCCTCTGTGTGGTCTTGTTGTACTTGTCAAAGTCACCTTGTAAGAGAGTAATGTAGATGTCGTTCCTGACATCCCCTGAGGCAGAGGGAGAGAGAGACAAGAGTTAGCATGGATTGCAGCAGGAGAGACGCTGACTAACTCGAGGGAATGGAGGGTGAGAGGAAGCACCCCCACCTGGATTGCTGTTAATTAAAATCAGAACTGTTTGGAGAAAGCACTTTTTCCTCATCAGGGAAGCTGGAGAAGTAGGTAACAAGCGGATGACAGGATGCTAGGAAATCAGTTGCAAAATGGGAAGTAGGAATACTCTAAATTGGCCATGTTTTTCTCGACATTAAAAATAATTTAATTTTCATCCTCTAGTGACACCTTCTGGGAAGGCAAAGAAAAGCTCCGATTGAATCGATCCTGTCCGATGAAAACAACCAAGCCTATACATCCACCGATGTTTTACTGTGTAGGAGCAGAATAGAGCAACTTTCCATGTGTCCTAGGGACACACGGTTAGGAAGGAGCTGCAGAGGATCTTCAGGAAGGGAGGCAAGGAAAACCAGAAAATCCGCCAGGCACAGGTGGCTCACACTGTAATCCTAAGCACTTTGGGAGGCCAAAGCGGGCAGATTACCTGAGCTCAGGAGTTCAAAACCAACCTGGGCAACAGGGAAAAACCCTCTTTCTATCAAAAATACAAAAAATTAGCTGAGCGTGGTGGCACATGCCTATGGTCCCAGCTGCTGAGGAGGCTGAGGTAGGAGGATTGCTTGAGTCTGGGAGGCAGAAGCCACATTGAGCGGAGGTCACACCACTGCACTCTGCACTCCAGCCTGAGTAACAAAGCCAGACCCCATCTCAAAAAAAAAAAAAAAAAAAGGAATAGAAAATCCTACAAAGGGATACACAAGTAATTGAAGTCTCAGGTAAAGCATGTACAAATAAATGACAGCACAGGCCCTAGGAGACCACCATCAGAAAAACGTGGAAAGGAACAGCTAGTCAGTGAGAGTCATCGAGAACAGAAGTCCAAGACACAGGTTTAAGACACAAAGAGAAGTTTCAAAAGAGTATTACCATTGTCAAAAGACAAAATTACATCAAATTTAATTTAAAGACCTCAAATGGCTCTATTGCAATTCTAGAATCAGGCAATGCTTCACTCCATAAAATAGAATCAGTGTTCCAAAGAGCTGAGCAGAAGAGGTTGGCTTTATGGACAGAGAAGGCCTGAAGGAAGTAGAAGCAAGACAGAGTGAATTGGTTATTTCAAAGTTACTGCCCTCGTAAGGCTGAAACAGGGGAAACAGAATAATAGAAAAGTAACTGATTAATTAACATCAGGTTACTTCAGGTTACCCTTTGCTGTTAGGATTAAAGCACAGGGAACTTCATTATCACACTCATTGAAAACTGAAAATGGCCTGTCTGGAAAATAGGCACTCTCTTGCTCTCTCGCCTTCACTCACTCTCTCTCCATCTCTCTCTCTCTTTCTCTCTCTCTCTTCCTCTCTCTCTCTAGATAACAATTTAGTGACATGAAACTTTAGCATGGCTGACTCCATTTTGATTTTCAGTCTCATTTGTTGGGGCCTGGTGCAGGAATTTAGTCCAAAACAATGCCCTCCTTTAATTGTTTATTATTATATAAATTCATTTTTAAAAATTACACACACCTTTGGAAATGGAATGGCTACTTTTGGAGACAAAGATATGAAGGAGCTTTGAACATTTCACTTTATACCTTTTCATGCCATTTGAATATTTTACAATGAACACAAATTTCTTTGGTAACATAAAAAAAATGCTTAAAAATTTAAGAGAATGGCATTATTCCCCCAGAAAAAGAGGAAGTGTTCTGCATGTAGTAAAATAGAGATGATGTCCACAATAAATTATTAAGTGATAAAGCAAGTTGTAGAACACCGTATAAAGTATATTAAGTAAAGGAATATAAAGTATGATTCCATTTGTGGGGACAAAGAGTATGTTTGTGTATTTACCTGCTTGTGCCTATTTTGTTAATGCATAGAAGTTTTTGGATATACAGAAATCATTTTTAGTAGTTACCTTCAGGGAGAGAAACAGAGACAGGCAGTAAAAAAGGAAGGAGTTGACTCTTTAAAAGGAAAATGTATTAGACAAGCTGAATTGGCCCCTATGTCCCCAGGGGAAGGTCAGAGCAGCTGTGTCTCACCTGGCATGATGATCTCTGGGAAGCCCAGCTTCCTGGCCACTACGGTGGTCCTGTCCACCAGGTGTGGATAGTCCTTGCGGATCTGAATGATGTCACCCACCAACATCTTCATGGTCACCCAGAGGCCTGGAAAGGAACAGTTTACCATGAAGAGCCCACTTTTCCAAGTGTTCTCTCAGTCTGCCTTCCCACCACTTCTCTCCTCTGTTTTTCTGGAGATCACTGGGAACTGAGCCATACAACCACAGATGCAGCTACCCAGCCCATGAGGCCTCTGGAGCAGGAGATCTCTGGGTATGAATCCCACTAATTATTTCTAGCAGTGTCAGCCTCTGGCAACTTATCCCACTTCTCTAAACCCAGAGTGAGGATGATACCACCTATCTCACAGGCCTGGAGTAAGAATGCAATCAAAGAAGGTGACTTTTAAAGTGCCTGGAACACAGGAGATATTCAGGGTGTATCAGTTCCTCTCTTCTTTTGGGCACAAGGACATGCCTCCAATTTGCTTCAGGGGATGTGACTTCTATCCCTATAGATCATATGTTCCCATTCTTCCCAGTGGTCTGTCTGGAAGGAAAGCTAAGCATCCCAGGGGTCAGGATTTTGATTCATTTACTAAAGAGTCAGGGGCTCCTAAGCAGGAGCAAGCCTAGCCCACCAGCACGTTAGCACTATACCTTGCCCTCCACTGTCCCCCTTGGAGGCTATGACTTTGCCCAGCAGGCTGTGTAGGAAGTCATTCTCAGCTGTAACCCTGGAAAGGAAAAGAGAGTATGAAATGTGCACATGGTGCCCTCACTTGTGTTTCAAATTGCCCTTGAAGGGAGCTCCCCAGCCCCTCCACATGTCTTAGGTGAAAAGTGAGCTTGTGTGTGTCAGCTCAGGGTATATACTGGCCATCACAAGGCACAGCACTTTTTAATCACAAAGCAATGTGGCTCTGAAATTTGGGAATATCGATGCTACAGGTAGAGGCCATTTTTTCTTCTCCAGGAAGATGCTTAAAAGGTAGGATTCCAAAACTTTCAACATGCCTATCTGCTTAGCAAGGGTAAAGACTTGAGTTGCTCCTGCTAAGTCATAATCACACGCCGTCAGCAAAGTCACTAGCCTCATTACCTAGCCCATCCATAGGATTATTAAGTATTGATGATACCCTCAAACTGGGGCCCTGCTTTTTGGAAGACTCTTTTTGGAACAGGAGAGGAGAGGACATTCACCTTCCTTACTACCCTCCTCCTAAGTCATGGATATGTCTATCCACAAAAGCCGGGTTAGGATTCCCTGCCACACACTCCTGAAACGCTGCTGCTTCACAACTTCCTGGTTTCCGCTGCACTTGTAATTAAGGCTTAATCTTCTGGTGACTACCTGTTTAATTCCCCATCTATACTATGAGCTCCATGAGGACAGGGTCCATCTTGTTCAGCACTTCATCCTCCACACCTAGCCCAGTGCCAGCCTCTGCCAGGCTGCCAATAAATGTCTGTGGAGTAAATAACATCTGACGAATGAATGGGTGAAGAGCTGTTTGGTTTTGAGTGCCTGGGCACTGAGCCAATGATTCTCACCCTGCGCTCCCCTTAGGAGGCTCCACCTGCCTATCACTAACTCAGGGAACCAGTGCACTCTGAGCTCCAGCAGCCCTTGATGACAAAGGGTGTGGTTGAAGAGAATGGAAAGAAATGGGAAATGTCTTACGGGTGAAAAGGAATGAAGTGCTGCTTTTCTTCATCACTCTCTGCTTTCCCCTTGATGATGTCTGTTATATCCATAACTAGAAAGAGAAGAAAATGAATTAATTTAAAGTTTAACATCATCCTGCTCCCAGGAAGGGATGATAGTGGGAGGAGCTTGTGGGACAGGAGGTAGGGTCTAGGTTGCCTGGGGGTCAGGAAGGCCTAAAATGACAAGCAATCCTTTGCTGCACAATACACAGGCAGCAGAGGTTCCTGGCATGCAGCACCGGGGCAAATACCTCTAGGCAAAGCAGACTAAGAGGTCAGCAGGCCAGGGAGGCATCCAAGAGCACCATGGCTTAACAGAGGCCAAAAGGAACGGGTCAGAGCTGTGGCTGTGGAATTCGGCAATTAGATTTGGATTTGACACATATGTATTGAATGTCTACAGTGCCTACAAAACTGGAGAGCAGCGATTGGGTCTCTGTAGGATATGAGAATCTCATGAAATATTCACCCTTTTTTCATAAGCATACTCATATGTACAGGCACATAACAGTAGAATCCTCAAATCCTGCGATTCCAATGGGATCCTGGATTCTCTGAAACCTCTCCTTAAGTCAGCCACTAAAGGCCCCAAAACCAAAGTAAAGAAATCTTACACTGGAATGGGGATTATAGAAATTGGAGTGGAGGAGAGGGCTGAGAAAAGCTACTCCAACGAGCTCGTACCCTAGTTACAGAAAATACCTCAAACACTCCGGGCACTGGACAGAGAGCCATTAAAATTGCTTGGGTAATAATCAACCCCTGACTGCATCTAGGTAGACAGGGGAGTCACAGAGCAGACAGGAAGAGAAACTGAGCAGCCATCTAACAGACACTCCTCATCCATCCTCAGTGCTGTGATTTGGGCAGGGCAATTTCCCTTTGGCTCCAGAGTTGTTCATAGGACATGATAGATCAGAGAATCATCTCTCCCTGCCCAAAGTAAATGCTCTGGAGATGAGCATGTGACCTATATTAAAGCTCCTGGGGCTTCTGTTGAAACTAATGGGAAAGAGGTACATTCTTTCCACTGGGTTTCTAAGTTGGTAGAATGCAAGCTTGGAACAGCTGGCTGATAATTTGCCAACTCACTAGATAGATATCTTATTAGTAATCCAGCATGAGGACATAGGGGCTGAGCAAGAAAGAGACAAATTCTTCATAGTAGGCCAGCATGAGGACATAGGAGCAAGAAAGAGACAAACTGATTTGAGTTCCTGGATCCAGCTATGCCTGAAGCAATATATTCATAAGCCTTTCAGTTACACTAATAAAGTACCTTTTTTTCTTCTTCTTCTACCAGTTTAGATCAGATCTCTGTCACCTGACACCCCAAGAGAGGGCAGACTACAGCTGAGGACAAAGACACACTTTGCAGTAAGGTTAGAGGATTCTCACTGCCTTAACGGAAACATTGTGATGTCAGAAATGCCCCACAAGTAGAATCAGAGCATTTTTTTAGAGCAGTAGAAGATTTCATGAATTAACCAGGTGCAAGTCCTTCATTTTGCACATAATAAAACTAAGGCTCTGGGGAAAATGCTTACCCAACATCACTGGCTGGCTAGCTAGCCACAGTGCCAGGTTAAAAAAACCAGTGAGCTCGGTAAAACATCCTCCACTCCCCCACTTTGCAAGCAGTGCCAGGGGACTAGTTGGAGAATCAGCAGGTCTGTGATTACAGATCAGAGCATCTGAAAGTGAAAAACCTGTAACACTGAGCTTAGCTATGGTACACAGGGGTTAGAAATGGTATACTATTAAAAATTTATAGTTTAATAAAAAGAATAAAACTGGCATATCAAATTGCCATTTTCACATGTATTTAAATTGCCATTGGCGAAAAGCATACATTATATAAAGTAGGCTGATTAAAAGAAAATATAGATAAATAATAGTGCAAGTGGTGGTCAAATATAACTAAAACCATAAATGTAGGACAAGGAGGATGAAGCCTTAGAAACCCCAAGAGAGCTAAAGCTTGGAGAAGAAGGCAGAGCTGACATTGCTGTGTAGCAGCCCCATGACGAGCTCCGCCTTGGGTCACACCAGCTCTTCAAATGTCCGTTTCCATCTGGAATTTCGATGTGTGGTAGGTGACTCATTCTGTGTAACTGCATTTCCTGTCCTAGATATATTTTTTAAATGATTTGCTCCTCATAATTAGATCCTGCCTGTATTGTTTTTCCTTTTTCACAGAGCTGGGGAACAAAGGCATCAACTGCTCAGATGGTATCGGTCTCCCCAAGCTCTGCTCCAGACAAGAGTAGCTCATGATTCACTGTGTTCATCATAAATCTGGACTTAGTCACCAATTATTTCGATTTAGTCACCAAAAATATAGTTATTAAGGGCTGTCTGGCATAAATTTTGCAGAGGTTGGGGGAGGAGGGTAGGAAAGAAATATTCATTAAAATTCAGTCACATAAAATGTATACTCCAATAAAAATTAATGGTGCAGAGTGTGTCCCTTACCTGCCACCCCAAAGGGCCTCCTCAGTCCCTGTGTGCACTTCTTTGTACCAGTATCCTTAAGATCCATCTTCCCAACCCGAACTATTTGACAAATCAAGTAAATTTTATCCCTGTTGAGGTCTTTGTTTCCAAGATCCTGTAGGGAAGGAAATTAAAAATTACCCATCATGTGCTGAATGGGAAAAAAAAGTAGACAAGAAAACCCAGTAAGAGTAATTTCTGAGGGGTGTCCGTAATACTTGCTATACACAGACCAATCATATAGTAAGTCCTGGAAAAGGTAGAAAAAACAAGGCTCTCACACCCATTTTACAGATAAGCAAGGTAAGATTTGCAAAGGAAAATGAGCAACCAAACTGTAGTGTTTAATCCCAAGTCTTCCCTCTCAAAATGCTAGGATGAGAGAAGGGTAGAGGGAGAATATCAGCTGTACAGATGAGATTCCCGTATGCAAGGCGATGGATCCAAAAGTAGCATTTGCTACAGATAACTCGGGTAATGCCATCGGTCACATCATTGCTCAGAACCTCTGAGAGAGAAGACACAAGGAAGAGGGAAAAATCATAACAGCTACCATTTCCTGAACACGTAAAGCGTGGCCATCAGTTGGGTTGAAATGGTACTAACAACCCCAATATCTCAGAGCTTATAGCACAGAAGTTTACTTCTCGTGCAGTCTACAGGGACAATGCAGAGGGGTAGGGGCTCTCATCTCTTCCTTACTATGGGCCCCTGGCTGACAGCTCAATCTCAGCACAGGTGCTTTCACTGTCTCTGCAGCAGAGGAAAGGAATGTGGCAAATCACTTACTGGCTCTTAAATCATCTACTCAGGAGAGATGTACATCACTTTTGCTTGCATGTCATTTGCTAAAGCAAGGCATGTGGCCACACCTGACTTCAACGGGTCAGGAAACTGCACTCTCAACTCTGTGTGTGTGTGTGTGTGTGTGTGTGT
>NW_016107515.1:3408667-3410412 GCF_001604975.1 Cebus imitator
GTGTGTGTGTGTGTGTGTGTGTGTGTGTGTGTGTGTGTTTTGTTTTGTTTTATTTTGAGACAGGGTTTCATTCTGCCTCCCAGGCTAGAGGGCAGTGGCATGATCACAGCTCACTGCAGCCTCAATCTCCCAGGCTCAAATAATACTCCCACCTCAGCCTCTTGGGTAGCTGGGACTCCAGGCATGAGTAACCATGCCCAGTTAATTTTTTTTTAAAAGATGGGGTCTCACTATGTTGCCCAGGCTGATCTCAAACTCCTGGGCTCAATAAATCCTCCCACATTAGCCTCCCAAAGTGCTGGGATTACACACAGGAGCCTCTGGGCCCAGCTCAACTGAGTCTAGAAAAGCCAAAACTGGTGAAACGCACTCATGTCTCATGCACTGTGCTAAGTGATTCATGCATCATCACACTCAATCCCTCAGATCTCTAAAGTATCTGAAGTATATATAATTATTACACCCCTTTTACAGATGGGGAAACTGAGGCACAAGGAAGATAAGAGGCATCCCCAAGGTCACGACCATAGCCCATGAGACTGGGCTTTGAGCCTAGTCCCTGACACCAAAGACCATAAATGTAGCTACTACAGTACACCTTACTTATCATCAGAAGGGCATGCAGGAGGGAACTCCAGACTGTCTGCTCAAATCTAAAAGCTTCAGTGATCCTGGGGCCCCCTGCCAGTGAGGATCAGCTAGGGAAGAAATGACAAGGCATGTTGTTGCCATCAGAGCAGAGTGCCCTGGGCCAGGTCTTAAAAGGGAACGGTTTCTTCTCCTTCGAGTTAATTCTCCTATGGGCATATGCACTGGGAACAAGTTGCCAGCTCACATCAGATCCAGGGCTGAGGCAGAGCAGCCATCCCCAGCCTCTCACTACGCTGGTGTAGGAGGAAGGGAGTGGGGCTGTGTAATGTCTCTGGGAACAAGCAAGGCCACAGTGTGGTCCACACCTTCCTGCCTGGGAACCGTGATGGTTAAATTTTATATGTCAACCTGGCGAGGTTGTAGTGCCTACCTCTTTGGTCAAACATCAGTCTAGACGTTGCTGTGAAGGTATCTTGTAGATCTGATTAATATATAAAACCAGTTGACTAAGCAAAGGAGATGACATTCCACAATGTCCATGGGCTTCATCCAACCAGGTGAAGGTCTTAAGAGCAAAACCTGAGGTTTCCCAGACAAGGAGGAATTCTGCCTCAAGGCTGTGGTATAGAAATCCTGCCTGAGTTTCCAGCCTGCCTTTCAGATCTCTAACATATATTCCATGGGTTCTGTTTCCCCAGAGAGCCCTGACTGGTACAAGGGCTGTCCATCCACCAGCTGCAGGAATGGACATCTGCTTTTCAGGCTAAGAAAGCCCCTCCATCATCTGTATCCCTTGCCTTGCTCTGCAGGCATTTGAATTTGAGATCCCAATTATTTCACATCCAGATGGTTGGAACAGCCTTGTCTGTGGCCTGCCTGACTCCTTCCTCCAAACCACTCTGAAATCTTTTTTTTTTTTGCATTTATTTATTTTATTGCATTTTAGGTTTTGGGGTACATGTGAAGAACATGGAAGATTGTTGCATAGGTACACGCGTGGCAGTGTGATTTGCTGCCTTCCTCCCCATCACCTACATCTGGCATCTCTCCCCTTGCTATCTCTCCCCAGCTCCCCACCCCCCACCATCCCTCCCCTCTTTCCCCCCATCTGACCCCAGTGTGTAGTGCTCCCCTCCCTGTGTCATGTGTTCTCA
>NW_016107515.1:3416454-3425591 GCF_001604975.1 Cebus imitator
CCTGCCTCAGAGCCTTTTTTAAGTTGGTGTTCCAGTCGCCTGTTGAAGAGGTGCTGGGGTCTGTTTGTTTTCCCCTGTGGCCACTCACTGCACTGGCTTAAACAGCGGCACCGAGATTTGTGGCACTTTTTTTTTTTTCCCCCGGAATCTACTGTTCTGGTTCCCTGCTCAGTCCCCTTTTTAAACAGACAAATGGGCGACTTCCCGTGGCTCTGGTACCCAAAAGCTTCCTAGACATTAAGGGGCTCAATTGCCCCCTAACACCCCAAATTCATATATTGAATACCTAATCTTCAGTGTCTCATGATGTGACTGCATCTGGAGACAGGGTCTTTAAATAAGTAATTAAGTTTAAAAGAGGTCATTTGGGGAGTATGGCTCATGTCCTTATAAGACGACATTAGGGCACACACACAAGAGAGAAGACCACAGTGAAGACACAGGGAGAAGACAGCCATCTGCAAACCACGGCAAGAGGCCTAGGAAGAAACCAATCCTGCCAACACCTTAATCTCAGACTTCCAGGATCCAGAATTGTAAGAAAATACATTTCTCTTGTTTACATGAGCTGTGACAGTTATGGTAGGCCTAGCAAACTAATATACTACATAAACCTAGAAGATTCCTAGGTAAGCCCCCATTCCACCCTCTTCTCTAAAAATTTTTTTATTTGCTCAAAGGAAGATAGCAGACCTCTAAGAGCTGTCTCATCAGACAGCCCACACACACACGCCTCCACACTAAAGAATCTCAAAGTGTAAAAAATAGCAAACTGCTATATTTACATTATAGTCACTGGAGGGTGTGTCAACTGGCAGTTATTATACAGATTGTGCTCCAATGTGTGGTGTCTCCTAGTCACTCCTACTTTGACCTTATGACACTTGAAAGTATTAGGGAAGCAGGGCAATGGAACTTAAAACAAGTGCCACCTGATCTAGGAATTCATTAGTGCTTCTTTTATTGTTCATTCTTATTTCCTGCATGTTAGCAGCCATCCTTAAACTGGGTTAAGTCTTAGGGAACTTCACAGTAAATGCTGCTTTCCTCTTACACAGCCATGGTGGGAGCGGGGGGTGAACCCTTACAAAACAGAGGGAATGTCAACAGTCGGCCAGACCTACATGCCAGCTCCTCAGGCTCAAAGAGCTGGAAGCCTTCCCTCAAAGAGGAGACCAGGAAGAGCTAACATCCAGAGAGGGAAGAAATAAGGCCAGCAAGGCACAGGCTTGCCAAGTCTTATCTCATCTCTAATTTAAACATCACCTCAACACCCAGTTGAAAGTAACTTCCAGTCAAATACCATCACATCACCCTGTTTTAATTATCTGCATTGCTTGGATTGCTTTCTGGCATTGCTCTTGTTTATTTATGCATGCATTTTATTACCTGAACTTACCCCCACTGCACCAAGAAAGCACTCACTGCTGTATTGCCAGTACTTAGTACAGAGCAGACGCATAGTAGGCACTCATCAGCTAGCTCTTGGATCGATATAAGGAGTGAGAGCACCATCACCTTCCTTGCCCCCTAATATGGTTTAGATCACTGTCCACACCCAAATCTCAAGTTAAAATGTAATCCCCAGGCTGGAGGTGGGACCTGGTGGGAGGTGATTGGATCATGGGGGTGCACTAGGCTGCATTAAAAATGATGATGATGATACTGAGTTCTCCTAAGATCTGGTGTTTAAAAGCATGTGGCACCTCCCTCTGTCTCTCTTGCTCCTGCTCTGGCCACATAGGACAAGCCTGCTTTCCCTTTGCCTTCTTCCATGATGGCAAGTTTCCTGAGGCCTCCCCAGAAGCCAAACAGATGCCAGCATCATGCTTCTCATACAGCCTGCAGAACCGTGAGCCGATTAAAACTCTTTTCTTCACAAATTACCCAGTTTCAGGGATTTCTTTACAGCCACGTAAGAATGAACTAATACACCCCCCAGATCAAGAGTCTGATCATCTCGACAGAGGGAAGTGTCTGCCTGTTGAGCCTGTCAACCAAGGCTCTCAAGTCCGCTTGTTCAGAGGAGCTGAGGCATGGCCCAGGCAGAATTCCATGAAGGTAGGATTACATTCTCATTAATACTGTGTGACACAAATTTACTGATGCTCTTTCCCCCAAGTTTACATCATGAATTGGTTCTCTGCAAAATGAACCACTGATTGATTCCCTGTCCTTCTCCCTCTCATGAAACATCTGTCTCATGGTTTAATCAGGAAGGCCCGTGGGACTCTCCTATTTATAAAGAAAATAAATAGCCTCCTCCTTCTAACTAATAACAGATAAACAGGATGGAGGCAAATCTATATATGCCAAGAAAACTTTGCCTAAGCAATTAGGAGCTATGATCCTATTACATGCCTCTGGCCCACTTTTTTTTTTTTTTTTTTAGAAAATTAACAAAATTAATCAGCTATACCTCAATCTAATCGCAGCATAACATAAGACATTGCACTTAATGGGCTGTAACTGGAAAATTATTGTAGAGCAAGGTAGGTTAATCTAGCATGTCGGTCACTCCTGGATCCAAGTCATCTATTTGGTCAATGCCCAAAGCCCTTCCTGGTTCCTTCTCTGTAATTTCCCTTGCTAATACAGGCAATGTAGTAAAAAATCTCAGTCTTCTCCCCAAAGGAGCTTACAGACAATGCTAAGGTATTTAGGTGTCTTAAGATCACATTGTTAGCACACACCCTTACGGAAACAGGAGGACGAGAAAGGGGTCTCTACTGGAAATTATAACCTTTGTTTATCTCCTTCTTTCCCATTTCCCCTATTCAGAGCTAAAAAGCCAGCTTTGCTCTCAGAAATAAATCATCCAAGTAACAATCGATTTCAACATTTCTACGTACATGTCTTGCCCAGTGAGTACTGGTATTTAGAAGGATGATCCTAAGGACCCACCAGATCTTTAGTCATCTACGACTTAATTATGTTCAGAATGTCCAATTTACCAAGACAGTCAATGTTCTGGGAAGGTCCTATTTTTTTCTGATATATTTTATAAAGATTTTTTCAGAACACTCTGAACAAAGCTCAGGTTAATCTTGAATGAACTGGAAAACGAAAATAGGTGTTTTACCCAGTTCACCTGGGTATTATTGCTCAAAGAAATTGGCCCTTGTTTATGTAGCACTCTGCATATGTTCTGTGTGTGCAGGAGGGAAACAGATAGGGAGAGATGAGGAAAGACAGAGGAGAACATCCATCTTCCCAAAAGCTTTCTCAAGGCACACACCGTCCTTTGTCAGCTTTGGATTTCTGCATGAAGCCCAGAACACAGCTTTGCAGGACAGCCACACTCCACCCTGAGCACCTGACCAGCCTCATTTCCAAGGTCACGTTTTTGTGGGTAGGGAACACAGCAATGAGAAGAGGGTGCACACTCACCGTGAAGACCACCTTCAGGTTGTTGAGCATCTCAATCTCCTTAGGGAAGCCCCGGCTGCCCCATCGCACCAGGTAGTTCTCACTGTGGGAAGAAGAGTGGCAGCCCGTTACTGCCAGGGGGCCTGGCATCCATTCAGTAAAAACATTCACCAAGCATCTACTATGTGCCCAACACCATGCTGGCTGCTGGGGGCATGCAGGTGTTTAAGGTAGACATGGTCTTTCCCTCCAAGAGATCACAGTTGTCCTGAGAGACAGACATTAGACAGGCAAGAGCAAAGAACTATTAACATATATATATATATATTTGCCACTTCTAGCCCTCTCCCATCTGCTAAGCAAATTCTGGCAAAGCTGTCTAATATTTTTGAAGAGCATCTGCATACTGATAGAGGTTATTGAGAATGGCAGAGATGAAGGAGGAAAGGACTTTAGTATATTTTGTTGGACATTAAGAATATATTTACCCTTTCCAGCCCATTCCTCATTCAAGACTGAGTGAAGATCTGAATTATTTTAAGTTACCCTTTGAATGTAGAGTTGTTTCCTTGAATGGAATGTCATACTGTGATGGACCATACAGGGCCTCAGCCATTATCGAAGATACACTTAAATCACTGTTTAAATGCCATTGTGGCACCATTTATATAAAATTGTGCTACATGCTAAGCATACTTAATCTGAAAATTCAAAATATGAAATGCTCCCAAACCTGAACATTTTTAAGTGTCAATATGATGCTCAAAGGAAATGTTCAACAGAACATTTTAGATTCCAGATTTTTGGATTAGGGATGCTCAACTGGTAGGTAAATATAATGTAAATATTCCAAAACCCAAGAGAAAATCTGAAATGCAAAACACTTCTGGTCCCAAGCATTTCAAATAATGAACAGTCAGTCTGTAGAAAGGAGAAGTTAAGGATGTTGTAAGAGTGTATATCAAATGGGCCTGATCTACTGGGTGGTCAAGGAAGTATTTGCTGAGGAAATGACAAGAAATAAAGTTGCCCAGGAGAAGAAGGTAGGAAAGGGAAATGTTTCAGGCAAAGTTAACATGAGTAAAGGCCATGAGGCAGGAAGGAGCTGGATGCATCTAAGAAACAGGTTCAAGAGGGCTGGGTGTGGTGGCTTATGCCTGTAATCCCAACACTTTGGAAGGCCAAGGTGGGCGCATCACCTAAAGGTCAGGAGTTTGAGACTAGCCTGGGCAACATGGTTTCAACGTTTATATTTTTAGTAGAGATGGGTAAAACCATGTTGAAATCATGGGCATTCAAAATAATGGGCATTTGTTTAGCACCAATATAGTTGTCAACCAATATGCTCCTAGATGGCATGGAAAATCTGATGTTTCAACTCAGCAAACTATATGAAGCTTCTTCTAACTCAAATAAGTGCTAGACTTCTCTATCTTCCTGGAGTGATTAGACAGACTAGCATGATGGCTGCAAGGAGATGTGAGATGGCAAAGGGTCGTACGTCAGAGCCTTAATACCCTCCAGTGGGTCTCCATTATTCTCAGCGTCAAGGCAAAATCCTTGAATGACCTACAAAGCCTATGCAGACTGGCCTCTCCCTCTAATTTTTAAAATAAAATTATCCAGGCGTGGTGGCACACGCCTATAGTCCCAGCTACCTGGAGACTGATGCAGGAGAACTGCTTGAACCCAGGAGGTGGAGGTTGCGGTGAGCTGAGGTTGCACCACTGCACTCCAGCCTGGGTGACAGAGGCAGATGCCATCTCAAAAAGAAAAAAAAAAAAGAGAGAGAAAGAAAAAGAAACAAACAGATTCAAGGGAAAGTGACAAGAGAAAAATTAGAGGGAGAGACCACTCCGCATAGGCTTTGTAGGCCATTCAAGGATTCTGCCTTGACGCTGAGTAATGGAGACCCACTGGAGGGTTTTATGGTTCTGACGTACGATCCTTTGCCATCTCACATCTCCTAACAGCCATCATACTAGTCTGTCTAATCGCTCCAGGAAGATAGAAAAGTCTAGTACTTATTTAAGTTAGAAGAAGCTTAATATAGTTTGTTGAGTTGAATCATCAGATTTTTCCATGCCATCTAGGAGCATATTGGTGCACAACTATATTGGTGCTAAATAAATGCCCATTATTTTGAATTAGGAACAAGACTTTTTTAAAATTCAAAAATCGAGTTAGTCTAAGAAGGCATAAAGGGATTCGGCAAAGTTAAAGGGACTTGACTTCCTTTTAGTTTTGTTATTCTCTGATGTCTCATTCCTCTCTCTCCAGTCACCCCTAAAAGGTTAATGAGTGCAGACGGAGCAAAGTTCAAGCAGGAAATGGGGTCAATAGCAAAAATGAACATAGCTCCAGATTAACCAATGCTTAAAACTCAATCGAGTTAAATGAATCTTTTTATCTTTTGTGCTTTTTTCAGTAAGACCTAAAAATTTTGGTGGACTTTTCAGTAAACTAACCAGGAAGGCTCCATCCAAAATTTTTTTTTAATTTTAAATGCTTTCTCGGCTGATCTAAAGGTAATGAGTTATCTCAATTGATAGTTCACAGTCAGTTACAGATCGAACTCCTTGTTCTATTCTTTCCCCCCTTCTCACTACTGCACTTGACTAGTCTTAAAAAATATATTAAAAAAATAAAAATTAAAAAAATAAACGCTTTCTCATTGGTAATGTCTGTACTGTTAGTGAAATGCTTAGAGATATTCCAGTACCTTCCATCATATGTAGCAAACCCCTCAGTGACCTAGCCTGCTATGTCTAAACAGCAAGCGCCAGCAATTTTCTTCTAGGAGAAGCACAGTCATCAATTTGGAGCGGTGAGCTGGCCCCACCCATCCTCACCCAGGGAGATATGGGTGGTAGAATCTGTGGGCTCATGGCACCAAGACAGGTGAGACCTCCTCCAAATGACACCGTACTCGGAGGAATGAGGAGGACTATTCCAACTCCTCATCACACCATTTATGGGCATCAGCCTTACTGCTAAAGCCTGACACTGGAACTGCTTCTCTTGTGTCCTACAAAAATTTACATTAAATTTCCTAAACAGGATCCCTTCAGGGATCTACTGGGGATCTGAGCATGATTCAGTCCAACATTGAAACATCAATCCCCGCCACATTCTCCCCAGTCCACATCTGGGCCACGCTGAAAATGTCTTAAGCTGCCTGTTGTTCACTGTATGTCGACCCTGGCTAGAGAAGGCAGGAGCCCAGATTTCTTGCTTAGGGAAAGAGCAGCTCTTCAGAGTGAGACTGATATTGGGAGTGTTCCCCGATTCCCCTGTCCCCTTCCTGCATCGTGCCTCTTCTCTTCTTCCTTTGCTTTCTCCTCTTTTTACCATTGCTAGTTTCTGCTCCCTTTGTCCTCCTCCCTCTGCTCATCCCCACTCTCCCAGGGCTGGCCCTTGTCTCCAGCACTCTCAGAGATGTCACTCAGGCACACCCCATTGAGCACAGCGTGCCAGGTGGCACAGCAGGAAGCACAGCTGCCACCCCGCTGATTCATGGCCTCCCTCCACAGAGCTGATCCAGCCATCCATCACTAAGATGGGCCAGCTGACCACACTCCCTTGTCAATGTGGCAGGCAGTGAGCACTTTCAGGGTCCATTGTATGTCATAGGCCCTATACTATTCTCTCTCAGTTGCTTCCAAAGCTCCTAAAACTGCAGCCAGTGAGCCTTTCAGGAACCTTGGGAGTAACTAACAGGGAACAGCAAGGGGCCTCTGCCTCTGACACCCAAACCATTTCAAGGTGGGCCTAAGGGACCAGGAACACTCATTCTCAGTGTCCACTGAGGCTGAGCCACGTGAATTGGGCTGACTCTTCAATGTTAGGGACTTTGGTGCATAATAAAAAAATACCTTTCCACCATAATGGTGCTGAAACCTTGGTGAGAACTATTTAGAATATTTGACATGACTCATTTATTGATGACAGACTTAAGTGGGAAATAGCTTGTCTTTGGAGTCAGATGGGCCTGTGTATAAATCTCAGCTCTGCCTCACTTTTTCACCCTAATGACATGGATTAGATGAGACAACGTACAGACCCCAGTACAGTCTGCTGAGATGGACAGCCTCTCCAGTTTCTTGCATGTCTTCAGGACATCACTGTTTACTAAGATACCACTATTCACTAGGCATGGTGTATTCATTCATTTAATCAACATAACAACAAGCCAGGAAAACATCATTTCATCCGTTTTTCCCACAAAGGCAGAGAGATCATGTCCTAGCTCCTTTCTAATGTGTGTCTCTACAAAAAATGAAAAATCAGCCGAGTGCAGTGGCACATGCCTGTAGTCACAGTCAGTGGCCTCAAATACAAGACCATGTGTTGGCTTAAAACCCCAATGGAGGAGAGAGGCAGTGGTCGCCTGGGAGGCAGGATGGTCTGAGCCACAAGCAGAGGCCAGGGGTCTGGCAGTAGGAGCTGGAGGAGCACCAAAGTCTCTTCCCTGGCGATTGCCAAAATTATTTTCCCTTCCTTGAGCCGAGGCACCCAGAAGTTACTTCACTTCCTCCATTTCCAAGAACAACTTATTAAAGTAGTAATAATAACAGCCACTGCCCCTTGCAGCACAGGCACCATGTGCCAGGCCTTGTGTATCACAAGCTCTTTCTCATGAAAGCTTGAAAGAAATGATGCTGTGAGGTCAGCACTCACACTGTGCAGATGGGAAACTCAGGCTTAAGAAACATTGACAACCTGCCCAACCTTAAGAAAGAGTAAACAGTGGGGCCAAGATGTGAACCCAGACAGATCTCAGGGCCTATACCCTTAGCCTATTGTTGCTACAGAGGATTCGAAGCATTCATTTCTTAACTCCTATTTTGAAAGTAGATATTGGTGGGGAGCAGTGCCTCACACCTATAATCCCAGCACTTTGGGAAGCCAAGGTAGAAGGATCACTCAAGGCCAAGAGTTTGACACTAGACTAGACAACACAGCAAGACCCTGTCTCTATAAAAAATTAATAATTAGCCGGGTGTGGAGGTGCATGCCTACAGTCCCAATTACTCAGGAGGCTGAGGTGGGAGAATCGTTTGAGCTCAGGAGTTCAAGGCTACAGTGAGCTGTGATTACACCAATGCATTTCAGCCTGGGCAGCAGAGTGAGACCCTGTCTCAAAACAAAAAAGAAGTAGATATTTTTATTCTAGCCAATGCTTCTTATCTGAACCTTGTTATTTCTGGCTGCTTTCCAGTCATCAAAATCTATTTTACAAAACCCTACAACCATAAACTCCACTGTGGGAAAAAAACTGGTGGTAAATAACACTTCCACGTGAGACCTACAACCTCCAAAGAAGTTATTTCTACATTCTCAGTCATGCTCAGTCTCTTTCCCAGGTTGAAATTGCTCCACAAGTGATGATGGAAAGAAAAGACGCTCTGTGCACTGCTTCCCAGAGACAGAGAAGTAGGGCAACACTGAACACACCTACCTTATGACTGTTTGCTTGTTGGGGTCATAGAGAGACATGAAGAGCTCGGCATCTTCCCCAATTCGGCACACAAAGTTTCTCACGAAGACATAGAGGCTATGGGTGGGGGATGAGGAGATCCGGGAATACATTCCATAATCTGGCTGGTCTTTTGACTGAAAGGCAGAAGGAAGAAGGAAAGAAGATGGAGAAAATTAGCCCAGTACCATTTGTGAAAATCACCTGATCCCAGGAGGTTGAAGCTGCAGTGAGTCATAATTATATCACTGTACTCCAGCCTGGGTGACAGAGTAAGAACCTGTCTTCG
>NW_016107515.1:3425602-3547551 GCF_001604975.1 Cebus imitator
AAAAAAAAAAAAAAAAAACCCACCACAAAATTATACAGCCATTTTGAGAAACAGTATGGCAATACTTTAAAAAGTTATATAAACACTTATCATATGATCCAGCAATTCCACTGCTAAGTATTGCCCAAAAGGATTTAAAATATGTCCATGCAAGGATTTGTTTCCAAATGTTCATAGAGATAGTCAAGGATATTGGGCTCAAGCCTGAAATTTTGGGGCGTAACACAAAAGCTTCTACAACCTGAATCAATTCACTTTGACTCTCTTGGCCTGTATTTTTCTATCTTGGGAAATGTCACCACTGATCCAGACTTCCTCATAAAGTTAGTGTCATAAAAAGCACAAACTATAAAAGAAAAATATTCCTTAAATGGATTTTATCAAAACTATGAACTTTTGCTCTTTGAAAGATACAACAGCTAGGTACAGATTTGGAGACACTTGCAAAACATATCTGGCAAATAATTTGTATCTAGAATATACAAATAACTCTTACAGCTAATTATGAGGAAAATAACTCAATTTAAATGGGAAAAATGTTTGACCAGACACTTCCCAAGATAAGATACAAGTGGAAACAGCAAGAAGCACATGAAGAGACACTCAACATCGCTGCTCATCAGAAAATGAAAATTAAAACTGCAATGAGATACCATTACATAACCATTGGAATGGCTAAGTTTAAAAGTCTGATAATACTAAGTGTTGCCAAGGATGTAGAGCAACTAAAGCTCTCATATATTGCTGGTAGAAATGCAAAATTGGGCCAGCATGGTGGCCTGTAATCTGTAATCTCAGCACTTTGGGAGGCTGAGGTGGGCTGATCATTTGAGCCCAGGAGTTCAAGATCAGCCTGGGCAACATGGTAAAATCCCGCCTCTACAAAAAAAGTTAGCTAGGCATGGTGACATGCATCTATGATCCCAGCTACTTGGGAGGCTGAGGTGGAACAATCACCTGAGCCCAGGACATTGAGGCTGCAGTGAGCCATGATCATAGCACTATACTCCAGCCTGGGTGACAGAGTAAGAGCCCGTAACAAAAAAAAAAAAAAAAAAAAAAAAAAAAAAAAACCCACAAAATTATGCAGTCATTTTGAGAAATAGCATGGCAATACCATAAAAAGTTATATAAACACTTATCATATGATCCAGCAATCCCACTGCTAAATATTTCCCAAAAGGAATTAAAACATGTCCATGCAAGGATTTGAAGTATTCATAGTTGCATTAGTTATAATAGCTCTGAACTGAAAACTACCCAAATGCCTAATAAATGGTCAATGCTATATATCATTGGCAACTGGTCAGTGGTATACTGACCCAGCAATAAAAAGGACCACAATATTACCATGCACAACAACATAAACCTCAAATGCATCATGCTGAGTAAAAGTCAAACATAGAAAATTAATACTGTCTGTTTCCATTAGATGAAACTCTAGAAAAGGCAAATGTACAGTGACCAGAAATTAGGGGTTGCATAGGGTTTGGGCCTGCAGAAGGACCACAAAGAAACTTTCAGGGTGATGGAACTGTTCTTTTTCTTGACTGTTGTGATGTTTATCCAACACAATATATTATTATAATTCATTAAGGTATAATTTAAAATGAGTGAACTGTACCAGATATAAATTATATCTTAATAAATCTAAAAACAAAATTGCTTTCAAATAATACAGAGCAGCTAAAATAATTTTTTAAGAAAATATAAATCAGATTGTTAATCATTCCTTGAAATCTTTCACTGATTTCCCACCAGTGAAAATAACATTGCAACTCTTTCCAAATCCCCTCAAGTCCTCTGAGAGCTGGATCCACCTACTTGCCTCTGCAAATCAATGCCTAAACTCCCCCACTGCTGACCACATCTCATCCTTGTTTGGCTTTACTACTCCTTGTACAGTCAGAATGCAATCCTACCTCAGAGCCTTTGGACCTGCTATGCCCTCTCCCTGGAACACCCTGTCCCAGATCGTCCCAGACCTGGTGGCTTCACATGATTCAGGTACCAGCTCAGACGTCACTCTTGAGAAACACTTCTGGCCATGCCTTTTAACGTAGCTGCTGAGTCACTTTGATTCACATAACCCTGTTTTATTGCCTTTTAGAAACTCATCTGGAATTAATATTTTCAGTTATTTGTTTACTTTTTCATCGCCTTTCTTCTCTTCTCCCCTCTGGAATCTACAGGCTTCAAGAGATCAAGAAGCTGGCCTGGCATTTAACTACCTGTGAGATGAATGTTGAATGAATTACAGATTTGAGTACAAAACCACAGCAAAACGCATGTGGTTACTGATCATCTCGGGTCATAGATAGATGGCCCCTTGAACAATACACAGTCTGGTTAATTAGCCCATTATTTTAAGTTTATGACATGCTAAATAATTGTATTGCTTGACCAAAGCCTATTTAGTAAAGCTCACCATTTCTTCTTTGATACGCTCTGTGATTTTATCAGTTGCTTCCTCATGTGCATGGAACAAGCTGATGACGCTGGTATTATCAGGGTCCAGGATATTTCCATCTTCATCTCTGACAATCAAATCGAGCTCAAGGATTCTGTAAAGCAAAAATTGGAGGTGAAGATAAATCAGGGGAGAACTTTAGGTCACTGATGAGAAGCTTTTTACCAGAAAGTTCAACTGATTTCTGGGCATCAGATAGTCACAGAGAAGAGCTCTACACTGATAGCCTGTGACACTGCTAGTGAGCACGTACTGGTATAGTACGGCCCTTTTGGAAGGTAATGTGGTAGTGTGCATTCAATTTTTTAAAAAGGTATATTTTCCATGGTATTCAATCAAAACAGTCAACACTTGAACTAGGATGTGTTTAGCATTGTTTGCATCAGCAAGTATTAAAAAAAAAAAATGTCAGCTGGGTGCTGTGGTTCACACCTGTAATCCCAGCACTTTGGGAGGCTGAGGCAGGTGGATGAGCTGAAGTCAGGAGTTCAAGACCAGCCTGGCCAACATGGTGACACCTCATCTCTACTAAAAATATAAAAATTAGCTGGGTGTAGTGGTGAGCTCCTGTGATGTCAGCTACTTGGGAGGCCGAGGCAGGAGAATTGCTTGAACTCGGTAGGCAGAGCCAAGACGGCACCACTGTACTCCAGCCTGGGCAACAGAGTGAGACTCCATCTCAAAAAAAAAAGTCTGCTAAAAGAGAAATGACTAAATCAACAGTGATATATCTATAATGGAATACCACATAGCCGAGCTTTTAAACTATTACATAGTTTTGCTACATTTAATAATATATTTCAGTGTAAAAATCAAGCATGGAAAAATGCATATAGTATGCATATGGTATTTATTTTTATAAATAACAATAAAACAAATAAACAAAAAATAGGCCAGATATGTTATCTGGGTGCATGTAAAAGAGTAAGCTTATATATAAGAAAAAGCTCTGAACAAAAAAAGGACCAAACTACCAACACAGGTTATCAGTGGCGACAGGCCGGGGCCTGGGGCTGGAGGACTGAAGGGTCAAAGGTTACATGTGCCTTGTCTCAATTTATTTAATATTTTTTAAATGAGTCTGGGTTGTGCTCTGTCTTCCAGGCTGGGGTACAGTGGTGTGATCATAACTTCCCATAGCCTTGAACTCTTAGGCTCAAGCAATCCTCCCACCTCAGCCTCCTGAGTAGCTGGGACTACACATGTATGCCACCATGCCCAGCTACTATCGTACCTAGCCTCTTTTTAAATATATACACAGAGGAGGTATTTATACATTACTCAATAAAAATTTGAAAACAGTCGTTGGGGGGAAAATAATCTCAGCTATATTGACTGTTACCCACAGCTTGCTTTCAGCTATTTGACTTCCAGGCCACAAACTTTTCCCTGTTTCACACTGATTTGTTTCAGCTACACCTGTCATCCTCACTGGCATCAATGATACTAACAGCAGCAAACTTACACAGCACTTCCAATAAGCTCACATACAGTGAGTGTTTTACATAAAAGTAATGCATTTAATTTTCATAACAACCCTATGAAGGCAGTACCATTAATAACCCCATTTTACAAATGAAGAAAACACTGAGGATATGAGGACTAATTAATTTGCTCAAAGTCACATAGCTAGTAAAAGCTAAGAACACATCTTTGCCTGCACTCATAGCCTCTCTGGTACGCTCGCAGTAATAGGAGGAGTTTAAGAACAGTGTATGGGTTGGGGGATGGGGTGGGGTAGGTTTGCAGAAGCCTTAACTGCTTTTGCTCTTGATGTTGAGATGAAGAGCCTCAGTTGTCCATACAAAGAAGGCAGGAGGAGGTGGGCTGATGGGTTCTAAGGCCAACCATGGTCCTGCTGCACTACTGAGTACCAGATTCTGGAAGGGCAGCAAAGACAAATAAAGGAGACTAAGTCTTCATCTCTTATCGGAGAATCAAATTGAGAGGCACATCTCTCATCTCATCCAATGCAGTTGGAAGGGAGCCAAGGTTCACCCATTTGTCCACATTCATTAGGAAATTAACTCCCAACTCGATATGACTCATAATGGTGCATAGCCATGCTGCCTAATGGCGATGCTAAGGGCGAAGAAACACCTTCAGCTAATGCTTAGCAGAGGTTCTCCTGACCTTGGAAAGGATGGAGCATCACTGATACATAATTTAGTGCCAAGATCTCTCTGGCTGTTTCTCTTCAAAATTTATCAAAGTAGATTCAGTTCTAAAATACATGAATAAAACATTCTCCTGGGTCCAGCTATCTTGGGATGTGGGGAAGTCATTTCAGGATTCCTCACTCCTTGGACACTGAAGTCACTTGGAACTTCAGGAGCTTCAGTAGGATTGACAGGACTCCCGTGGCCCAGGGCGGGAGAGGCTGTCCTCCAACAGCCTCCGAATGCAGCCATTATGCATTTTGGGGAGCAGAACATTTAAGCATTCTCCCATCAGGATATAACCCCAGTGCTCTCTTCTGTTCAAGAAACTGATAAAATGAAGCCAAGATGAGGGTAGAATGAAAAGCCCCCACTGTGTTTATTTAAAAGAAAAAAAAAAGGTAAAATCAGCTGGGTGTGGTGGCACACACCTGTAGTCCCAGCTACTCAGGAGGCTGAGGTGGGAGGATCACTTGAGGCCAGGAGATGGAGACTTCAGTGAGCTGTGATTATGCCACTGCATATGCCAACCTAAAAATCTCCTGCAATGGCTTCCTATCACTGTCTGGACAGATTCAGACTCACTTGGCACTAAAATCCTCAAGGTTCCAGCCCCAGCCCACCCATGTCCTCCTCTCCATGGTCATGTCAACCTCTCATCTCCCACATTCTCTGAGTTTCTCTTCTCCATTTCACCTAGTAATTTCTGCTGGTCTGATTATATTCAGAGTGGTTGTCATCCCCACCCTGACTCCCACCCCCACATCCTCCAACCTTCTTGTCCATGCTTCCTGCACTCCTAACGTGTATGACTTCCAACTGAAAGTGGCTGTTTACTTCTCTGCCTCCCTTATTAACCCACAGGGTCTTGGAAGGCAGTAGAATGTGGTGTTTAAGCACCTGAACTCTGGAGCCACATTACCAGCTCAAATTCCACTGCATCTTCAGCAAAATCACCTGCCATTCAAAAGACCACCAGGATGGCTAAATAGCAGCAAGTGTAACCAAGGAGCTTAGCTTCAAAATGCATTTTAAAACTTTTTTCCTTTCTTCCCCATCTCAAGATGTAACCTTGAAAAAAACTGTAGAAACCTTTCTTCCTTAGTCTTAAAATATACCCTTGAAATATACTTTGAAACTCCATTCCCTTCCCTCTCCACCATACACTCCTATTCCATGCACATTTACTGAACTCTGTGCTTGTTAAGAAATTCCAGGGGCTAATTTAAAACAAACCAGGCATGAGGGCACAGCTACAGCATTCTCCCCCACTTAAAGATTGCCTTGAGATGGATCATCTACAGCCTGGCCACTGTCAAGATGGCACCAGCCTGTACTCCAGGTGGACCATAATTCAAGAGTAGCATCAGAGCAAGACACACAGCCCCTGCACCCTGCACAGCTCCTGCATGCCTCCCACATCCAGCTTACCTATCTAAAACCCCTGCCCTCAGCCCAGAGTTTTGAAGTGGTTTCTAGAAGGGTGTGCCTGTATGTTTCCCCACTGCTAGCTTTGGAAATAGTCACTTATAATGTACTTTGTCCCTGTTACTGGCTTTGCAAACAGCGAGCAGCAGAGCCTCTGTTCCATTACAAAAGGAGAACCTTACTGGTGACATCGGTTTGCAAACTTTGAAGCAACAGTCTCCGGCATGTAAGGAAGGTGCTCTCTGAAGAGGGGAAGGGTATGTTGGGTTCTATGTCTCGTAAGGTTAGCATCATATATATACAGCAGGTTTGGGGGGAAATTATACACATTTATAGAGACAAGAGCATGTACGACAGGTAAACATGTATGTAACATACAGCCCATGTTCACTTTGGGGTGGGATTATTAAAATGAGGTGAAACTTGGCTCTTTATATCAAAAGGTGAACTTATGGACACAGTTTGCGGGCAGCCTGAAGCTAGCTGAAACTGGCTTAAGGTCTGCAGTTCTTTATCAAAAAAGAATGTTTATCAGGCCAGTCTTCTCTCCACTTAGAGTTATAGTGGTCTGGATGTAAATCAGAGTTGGAAGGGTCTGATAATTTGCCTGATAGATCCTATTGTTAGGGAGTTTGGCAAGAGTATGTTTTCTCTTGCAGCTGTAGGAATTTAGGGTGTTGCCATGCCAGCTTTGCTGAACGCTCAACTTGAGCCATAAGTCACTGTTGTTTCTTTAACCTTAAGGTCCATCTTAGTTGATAAAGAGACATCTGTGTTGGTTTCTCAGATCACACACATAATCCCTCTTGAGCCCCACTTTCCTCACCTGAGAAACAGGCTGAGAATAGTACCTACCTCATAAAGTTGTGAGACTTCACAGAGACTGTAAAGGAAAGTGCTTTAAACGGTGCCTGGTATATTGTGAGTACTCTGGAAGTTATCATTAGTTCTCATTGCTTGCTTTTTGACTGCTGTTAAAAACAGAGGCTGTATTTTGTATGTGTCTGTACCCTGTACCCTTGGGGCCTACCAGGTGTGCCACAAAAGTTTCATATCTGAATGAAGGAATGGAATGAATGAGAGAAGACACAAGCTCATTCTGATCACTCCCCCAAGGTTTAGTTCTGTTTTGTGCCACCCCTACCCACTCTCCCAGCTGCTGGAGGTTGGAGGTGGGCTGATCCTCACCTTGGCCCAGGTGCTGGGCCTCCTGGATTTGGGGAAGGTGCCCATTCCACACCAGAGCTCTGAGCACCCATTAGACCAGTGACAAGGTGCCCACTATTAGGCCAGGGATAAGATGCCCAACTCTCTCACTTGCAGCTGAAGTAGTCAGGTAAATGAGGGGCCCCTGAGCTTGGGGTCTCAGTCTGTACCACAGGGCAGCTCTCACTCTCCAAAGGAAACTGACAAAACTAAAAGTAAGAGTCTAGGTCAGAGGATACTGCAGAGGAGGTGCTGGTTTAGGGAGAACACTCTTTTTTTTTTCTTTTTTGAGTTGGAGTTTCACTCTTGTTGCCCAGGCTCGAGTGCAATGGTGCGATCTGCACTCACCACAACTTCCGCCTCCTGGGTTAAGCAATTCTCCTGCGTCGGCCTCCCAAGTGGCTAGGATTACAGACATGTGCCACCATGCCCAGCTAAGTTTTGTATTTTTAGTAGAGATAGGGTTTCTGCATGTTGGTCAGGCTGCTCTCAAACTCCCCACCTCAGGTGATTCACCCACCTCGGCCTCCCAAAGTGCTGGGATTACAGGCGTGAGCCACCACGTCCAGCCAGAAAATGATTCTTGTTAGTAAGGTTAACCTAACCAAAGTCACAACCTTATTAAGTTGTGTAACTCACTCAATTATCACTCACTGAGCCCCTACTATGTGCAGACCTTGTTCCAGGCACAGGCATAGAGGTGGTTTAGACAGTCAACATCCTATAGGAGCTCCAAGCATAGGAGGGAAACTGGGCCAAAAGGGAGGCAATTACTACTCAGGGCCTTCAAGAGCACCTAACCCAGCCCAAGGTGAGTTGTGAAAAATCAGGGAAGGCTTCCTGTGAGAGGTGACCACTTCTTCCATTCTTGACCCTTCTTCTCGGAAGCCCCCATTGAGAAAACAACAATTTGAAATGTCGTAGATGTCATTGTAAAGCAGCCCTCAGTTCCTATATACTCAGCTGCAATTGTGCTCAGCTAAAGAGCCACGGAACCGAGGGAAGCAGCAGCTGCATGGCAAACCCTTCCTGTCACTTTGGGATGATGTGCTTTATAAGCAGATTTGGACACGCTTGCTAGATGCCAACACGGGCACTGGCAGAGGGACTGTATTCCTGGGATGGAGAGCAGCTGTGAGTCGGAGCCACTGACTTTCCTCTCCGAAACCTCCTCCTAGTGCTTATAACAGGGCAAGAAAGCTTGGCCTGGCTGCTGGGAAACTTCTTTTTATTCTCATTAAATGGGCTTTTTACTTCCCCTCAGGACCTGTGTTCCAGCCTTAAGACTCACTTTGCAGTTCCTTGAGTATGCCATGCTCTCTCATGAGCCCCTGTCCCTCCTTCTTTTTCTAGCCTGCTTAACATCTCTTTATCTTTCAGACTTTAGCTGAGGGGTCACCTCCTTCAGGAAGTCTTCCTTGACTTCCTTCTCAAAGGCTCATTAAAAGCACTCTTGCTTCCTGAGCCATTGAACTTATCACAATACATATCAGCAGTTTACTTGTGGCTTACTCCTAGTTGGAACTGTGATCCTTTAGTGGACAGGGACTTTTATTTCTACAGCCCCAATACCTAGCAGGAGATCCAGCCAACTATAAGTGGTCAATACATGTTCGTGGTTGTAGAATGAAAGAGCAAATGAACAGGATGTATGGAGGCCATTCAAAAGGCCAGGAGGGAGGGGAGGCCCATACAGTTCTCAAACACTATCCAAGTAGCAGAGTGGAGAGGGCCATGGGCCCTGGAGCCAGACTGCCTGGGTCTAATTTCAGGTCCTGTCATTTACTAGCTGTGTGACTCTGGACAAGTTACATACCCTAATGAAAACCCTCAGTTTCTTTATCCAAAAAAAAAAATGGGGATAATAAAACTGCATGTGCCATAGAGTTATTATAAGAATTAAATGAGACAATGTGTGTAAAACACTTAACACCAAGCCTGGTGTACAATGAGCTCTGATTAAAAGTTACCTGTAATGTCATTATCAGTGGGTTGTCCCACCTCAAATAATTGGTTCAGTTTCTCCTTAACTTCATAGCATTCAAATTCCAACCAATTTTTACTTCTCTTCCCTTTTGAGGAAACACTTTTGTAATTGTGCTTGTGACTTAGCTGATCGTGTGTGGGCTGGATCTTTCAGGATGGGGGAAGAGACATTAAGTCTCACACTGGGATTTAAGGGAGAGTTTTGCAAATGCAGGGATAAAATGACAACTAAGCTGAAAGTGAACCAGCAGGTCTATGCTCCCTAGTCCCTCAGAAGTAGGTTAAATGTGTGTTCTAAATCTCTCAGCCTGGTAATAAAACCGTGTAAGCACAAGACTTCTCTCCACCTGCATGTCCCTGGGTCCCCCGAGGGTGGTAACAACAGCACAAAAGCACAGCCCTGGTCACAACCTTCTCCCAAACAGAAAGTGGCAAACTTGCATCTAAAAATGAAACCCAGCTGGGGAGAGAGAAAGAGAAGAAGGAGGATGGCTGGGGGAAGAAAGCCTCTTTGCAGAGGAGAGGTTACTTGTTGCCATAGTCAATTTTGGACGTGACTTTCTGCTTCAGTTCCTTCAGCTCGTCCTTGGGCAAGGTTCCTGAGAGAAGCTGGGACCTCCACTCCATCAGATCGTACATCATGGACTGCACCTGGAGAAAACGCTCCTTTTTGCTGGCCTAGGAGACAAGAAACAACCCATAATCACCTGTGTTAAAGGGGCATGGCCATCTATTTGGCAGGCTATGCCAAAGTCAGACAAGCATGGTCAGGGGCCGTGGACTGAGACTCTCTCACAGCCCTACCCACTACAAAGGAATTAGATGGGGGTCTTAGTCCTTGATATATTTCTTCCCCGTGGGTCACAGGGATTTCCCAAAAGCAAAAATAAAAATCCCAGTCACTTCTTGGTTAAGAACTGAGTGATTTCTGACTTTATCTAAAAAGATATTTATTGCACAGGAATGCTACAAACATCTGCTCTAATGGAGGTCCCAGAGCTCAGGCCCTTTGAGGCTGGGAGCCAGGGCCATTTCTCTGGTGATAAAGGACTGCTTCTAGGGCAGCATTCCCCAAAGTGTGGCATGCATACCACCTGTGGGATGCAAGGTGGCTCTTCATGGTACAAAGATACAATATCAAACAACACGGACCCGTAGGGTGATTCTCTTCCACTCCATTTCTATCCTTCTGTTTAAGGGAAAAAGAAAGCGGCAGTTTTATAGTAATATGTCTCTAACACCTCTCACACATTGTTAATGTCTTTTTTAACAAAGAGAGAGACAAGGTCTTGGACTCAGAGCTTTTGACAGGTACAATAGCAAGCATGTTCCAGAGGCTGAGATGGGAGGATCACTTGAGCCCAGGTGTTTAAAACTGCAGTGAGCTATGATCGCCCCACTGCACTCCAGCCTGGGTGACAAAGCTAGACCCTGCCTCTAAATTTTTTTTTTTAATAAAAATGTTATCTTGTTTTTATTGTATTTAGTTGAATAATCTTCTGATTGTGCCAAGTATTTTTGTCTTTCCATTTGGGAGAGTGTGGGTGGTATAATGATATATTTGGTCTTTGTCCTTGGTTCCTGAAGTAGTTCTCCTAAAACTCTTGCAATGTCCAGAGTGATAAGAATGTATTTAGTTATTCCTACCAATCCCCTTTCAATGATGCCTGAGTTTATGCTAATGAGGTGACTTTAGGTGGGCACCTAGATAGCTTCAGGATAGGGATGCTGATTGTAGAGGAACCAACAAGGAACCAAACCCCCAATCACATGACTAGAGGATTGGAAATTAACAGCCCCACTCCCCTCCACCTGCCCAACCCAAACCTCTGGGAGGGGAGGGGGACTGAGGATTGAGCTCAAGCACCAACAGCCAATAATTTAATCAATCATGCCTGTGTAATGATTGATTGCTGTGTAATGAAACTCTGATTAAAACTCTTGGTCAATAATGTTTGGGGGGCTTCCCAGAAGGTGAACACATCAATGTGCTGGGAGGGTGATAGGCTGAGAGAGGACATGGAAGCTCTGCGCCCCTCTGTGCCTTGCCTTGTGTGTCTCTTCCATAGGCTGTTCCTGAATTACATCCTTTGTAATTAAACTGTAATCATATGTATAGCACATTCCTGAGTTCTCTGAGTTGTTCTAAAATACTATGAAATCTGAAGTGAGAAAAGGGGATGTCTAGCTAGGCAGGGAGGGGTGGTGAGAATCCCTGAATTTATAGCCAAGTCCAGCAGAAGTTCAGGTAGCCTGGGAACCCAGGACTTACGAATGGCATGTAACGTGAGGGCAATCTTGTTGGACTGAGCCTTTAAACCTATGGAGTCTGACACTAACCCTGGGTAGTCAGAGTTGAACAAATTGTAAGGCATCTAGTTTGTGACAGGGATTCAGAGAACTGCTGGAATGCTTCAGCATGCTATCACATCCTATATGTCTATAGATTCAAGCTTGCTGAAAGGAGATCCAATGCAAATATTAAGTAAATATTACACAGGTTGTAGGCAGATACGGCATGAATCAGGAATGTGATACTGAAGTACTAGATGTTTAAGGATCTCTTGACTACAGTAAATGGATAAATTTACTAGTCAAAAACTTCCTAAGGGAAAATGCCAAGCTTCAATGGTACATGTAGTTGTGATGCTTTAAAAGGGGTATTGGGCTGGGCATGATGGCTCATGCCTGTAATCTCAGCACTTTGGGAGGCCAAGGTGGGTGGATCAACTGAGGTCAGGAGTTCAAGACCAGCCTGACCAACATGGCGAAACCCTGTTTCTACTAAAAATACAAAACTTAGCCTAGCATGGTGGCAGGTGCCTATAATCCCAGCTACTCAGGAAGCTGAGGCAGGCGAACCGCTTGAATCCAGGAGGTGGAAGTTGCAGTGAGCCGAGATTGTGCCACTGCCCTCCAACCTGGACAACAGAGCAAGACTCAAAAACAAGGTGGGGACGGTAGTAGAGATGAACAAAAAATTGCTTTAGCCACAAGGATACTATTTGCCCCCTAAACTTTTCTAAAAACTTTTGAGAAACATAAAACTGGGTGTGCCAATCACATCTTCATATTATGAAAATCTACATGGGAGTCAACATTTAAGACCATGAAAGGTAACTCTACAAATACTGTGCATACACCAGCAGGTGTACACGGTGCCGTAACAAATATGCAGTAAGCCTTGGTTGACATTTTCACTCTCAGCTTAATGATTTGCTTAGCTAATTGCTTTCATTAGGAGCTTTGGAGCATCAAATGAGGACTTAAAATTAGATTTGCTTCAAAACAGGGAAAACAAATGCAAAAATTTGTTATTTGTTTTTCCAGAGTCAAAACTTCTTCATAAATCTGAGGACGATAGCCATTGGTTAATTAAAGTATAAGAACAGTATTTCTCAAGGTGTTATCAGCAGACTAACAAAACAATTCCAGTTTATTAAAAATGCAAATTATAAAACCCCTTGGGAGGAAACTTTATTTTTAAGAGTTCTCAAGGTGATTCTTATGCATGCTCAACTCTGACAACTTCTGCACTAGATTAAACACCTAAGGTTCACAGCAAACTCCACTGAGTATGGCTCTGTCGCCAGCTAGTTCTGTGGCTTTGAGAAAGTCCCTGATCCTCTCTGGGCCTTGATATCCTCACACATAATAGTGTGCACTCTGCTATGTCACCAAAGTCACCTCCACCTGTCTGACTCAATGCTAAACTGAAAACTGGAGCCAAATTGAAGATTGCAAGAAGCTTCCATCCCAGGGAGCAGAGGGGTTTTTTTGGTTTTTTTTTTTTTTTTGGTTTTTGGTTTTTGGTTTTTTTCCCCATTTATTTATTTTATTGCATTTTAGGTTTTGGGGTACATGTGAAGAACATGCAAAATTGTTGCATAGGGAGCAGAGTTTTGAGTCTCACCACATAGAGCTGTTTCCAGATGCTCCCCCATTCCCAAAGTGTCGTTGTCACTTCTTGTGCCAGAGGAATTTCTGCAGGAATGATGTTCTCAGTATTTCTATTCAAGGTGGGAGGGGAAAAAATGGTGTGAAATTGAGATCCAGGTGCTAACAAGATAAAATACTAGCAAATTTGCATTAAGCTGCAGCTGCCAAGAGGTGCCTTTCCAACATTAGACTAAAGCACCTCCAATAGCCACACCAATTACATTATGCAAATACAAGCAACTTGCTTTGTTATGTCCTCCTTCGCTAGGGTGGGCTCATTATTTAGGACTAATCTACTTTAATACAGTTCTAAAGTACGGCTAGCAAAAAGTTTCATTCTCCAAACTGATACCCCCTCAGAACCAGATCTGAACATGAATCAATTTGGATTAGATCTCCCAGTGAGTTAGGGAAAGGAGACCCACAAATAGACACGGGCTCAATAAAGATAAGCTGAGCACCCCTCAGACCTGCCAAATCAGATTTTCAAAATAAACAGGACAGAGACATCCAGGAGCCATTGAAGGGTCAAGTCTGGGGAAGAATGACAAATACCTTCTTTTCTCAACTGTCACTTCCTTGATGTGGATAAAGGACTTAGGAAAAATGCCCTGTTGGAAACAAAACAAAATTAAATAAAAAGATATATCACTACAGAAATGAATGACCCTAGGTCTTTACATTTTTTTTTCAAAAGCTATTGGCTTAATAGAATCCTCAAACTTTAAAGAAATAATCCCAAAGCCAGATAGAGGAGGGGCTGGATTCTAAATCTGCTTGCTTAGATCTGGCTTTCCCCTCCAGTTCTCCATCAATTGCTCTAGATCCCACATTAGCCCTACATCCCACATTAGCTCTAGATCCCAAAGGATGCTCCAACCCATTATCGGTACTCATCCTACAGGTGGGCTGTAAAATAGTATCGTTTGAAAGACAACCTAAACCACTCACTGACTTTAAGTGAGACCAGGAGCTCTGCTTCTCCATTGCCTGCCTGATTCCGGAAAGCAGTCACCCTTCACAGTCAGTAACAACTGGAAGGTCAGAAATAAATGGTCCTGAACCAGCAATGCTCTTAGGTGAATTTGGGCTAGTTCACTTTGAGACCTATTCTGCCTGAATTTATTCCATTGTTCTTTGAGAGAGCAGAGTAGGATCATCCCTCCTGACACAGTATGTCAGGGAAGAAGGAAGACGCTTCTATTATTTCTTCGCTCCACACATTTGGCTCAGTTCACAAGATAAGTTGATCAATCACTTGGAAATCCCTTCATAAATGCAACCAACGTACATTCTGCAGACATCTGGTCACTGTGCTAGATGCTGTGAGAGAAAGTGAGACAAGCAAAGCAAGCGCCTTCTCTCATGGAGGTGACAGTGAAATGTGAGGTTAGAACAAGAGAACCCGTCAAAGGTAGAAGCCTGGCCTGTCCTTTCTGTATTGAGCTGGATACACAGATGAGGAAATGACTGAATGCTGCAAATAACTCTAAAGGAAGGCAGTAGAACACATTTCAAATTTAAAATGCACAGTTCCACAGGGACTCAAGAGAGGGAGAAATCATAAGTGAACAGCATATCAGGAAAAGTTGCAGGGAGAAGATGGCACCAGAGATGAACCTTAAAGAGTGAGGGGGCCCAGGTGCGGTGGTTCACGCCTGTAATCCTAAGACTTTGGGAGGCTGAGTCAGGGAGTCAGGCGAATCACGAGGTCAGGAGTTCAAGACCAGCCTGGCCAACATGGTGAAACCCCGTCTCTACTAAAAATACAAAAATTAGCTGGGTGTGGTGGCAGGAGCCTGTAATCCCAGCTATTTGGAGGTTGAGGTAGGAAAATCGCTTGAAACCGGAAGGAGGAGGTTACAATGAGCTGAGATCCCATCACTGCACTCCAACGTGGGCAAAAGAACAAAATTCCATCTCAAGAAGAAAAAAAAAAGTGAGGGAAAGCAGGAGGGAACTGAGGCACAGCGAGAGGCCAAGGCACAGAGGTCAAAGAGCACAGGGCACAGGAGGGAAGGATGGGTTCCCTTTGCTGAGGAACAATGGTGGGAGAGACCTGCACAGATGGGATAGCAGGGCCATGTGACTACATGCAGTACTGACCCAAATGAAAACCAGGTGGCCTCGCCAGGAGCTCAGACACGCCCATCCCTCTCCACACCTGAAAATTATGTCACCACTCAGCATCTAGCTTCCCCACACCCATCTCTGCACTCAACACTAAGCTCTGCACTCAGCACCTAGCCTACCATTGGAAATCCCCTCTGCACTCAGCACCAGGATCTGCACTCAACACTAAACTCTGCACTCGGCACCTAGCCAGCCATTGGAAAACCCCACCAAAATTTAAAAGAAGCCCCGCCAAAACCTGCCCAATAGCACATTGCCCCTTCTGGCCCGCTCACCGGAAATCCCACCTACCTACCTATAGCAGCTTGCCACGTCCACATTCTGTTTCTCCATAGCCAATCAGAGCGCCTTCCTCTCTATATAACCCCAGGCCTGAGAGGATTCGACTTTTCTGGCCCCCTTTCCCTGGACCACAGAACCTCACCCGGGGGCCGAATAAATTGGCATCTAATTGTTCTCAATCAAGCCTCAGTTTCCTCATTTTAAACTCGGCAATAAACCTTACAGAGAATAACCCTTACACTTACCTGTAACATTTTGTGCTTTATGAGGTATCCCCTATACCAATCTGCAAAAAGAAAACAAAGAAACAGGTCCTTCATTTATTACAGGTTTGTTGCTAGTATTTTTCTGTTTTGTTTTGTTTGCAACTACTAAAACTACTGCAAACTGCCTTAGACCTTGGGTACAGATCAACCTCTGGAGGCTCATTGTCTTTGAAATCTGTTGAATTGGTTGCTAACATCTCAAAATAACATCTGAAAATAGACTTCATATAAAGATGCTCCTGATTTTGAAAAATCAGGAGCCCCAGCAATGCTGGCCAGTGATCCCACTGGCTGGGAAGAGAAGAGCAGCAGGGCTCACCAGACGGAGCATCTGCCTCCAGTCCGCCAGCCTCTACATAGCCCTTCCCTCCTGTCCATTACCTTCCTGGGCCCTGTGGTCATCTGCATGTTTTCAATCCTGCCTTCGGGACATAGAAATGCTCCTAGATTTGGGCAAACATCCTAAAATAACATCGACAGTTGTAACAGAAGCATATGGCATCTAAAATGTGATTTACAAAAGTTAGTCGTTACAAAACAGCTAAGTTTAGGGACAAATAAAGGGACAGGGATTTTAAAAGATCTTCCCTTTGAAAGAATATTAAAAAGTGTTTCAATGAACAGAAATCCAAATTACACACAGTCCTCAGACAAAATACGCCTGAGTGCAGCATGTCTTGATGTCTGTAATGAGTCCGCTGGCCTTTGAAATGATTCGAGCGCAGCCAAGGAGTGACATTTGTCATCTTTGTAAATAAAACGTGCCTGCTGGGAGCCTCATTACTGGGCTGACCCTCATTACTGGGCTGACAGATTGGTGATGAAATATGTTCCCAAAACAAATGCAAGCCCCAAAACAAACAACTTAAAATGCAAAGTCACCCTTCACAGTCATCAGCCAGCCTGAGGGCCAAGTCCTAAAGGAAACTGAAGCAACAGGGGGGCCATGATGGCTTTTTTTTTTTTTTTTTTTTTTTTTTGAGTGACAGAAAGTGAGAGGAAGGAGAAAAGGAAGAAGAGAGGAAAAACAGAAATGCAGGAAGGGAGGTTGGAGAGAGAATCTTAGGTGGGAAATAAAAATACCGCTCTAAGCACTCTTTGTATATTAAGTCCTTTCATATTTATAATAACCATATAAGGTAGGAACTGTTAGTATCCTATTTTACAAATGAGTGGCCTACCAGAGGCACAGAGAAGTTAAGTGACTTTCCAAGGATCACACAGGTAGTAGGCTGCAGAGTCAGGTTTTGAACATAAGCAACTATTGCACTATGTTTCCTATTTTATGAGGGAATGATTTGATGGTTACCTAATATTAACATTTCCAACTTCTCAATGTCTGAATCTCCAAAACTAAATCTCCACTAAGCTTCTTTCCACCTGAATACTTCCAGCGATGGAAGATGTTCTACTTCACAAGGCATCACGTTCTATTTTCAGTGGCCTCTAATTATTTGTCAATAACTATTGAAAAAGAATCCATAATTAACAATACTACTTATACTTTCTAAGTGCTTCCTATGTACTGCTAACTCTGTTAACATTTTTTGTTTTGTTTTGTCAAATTATAAATCAATCTTTACAACAATCCTATTAAGGAGGTACTGCTGCTGCTTCAGTTCTGCCAATGAAAATAGGCGCAGAGATCAAGCAGCTTGCTGACGATCACGCAGCTAGCAGGTGATGCATCTGAGATTTATACTCAAGCAGCACTGTGCTGCACTGTGCTACAACAACCTCCTTCAGCTGCCCCTTTTCGCCAACTAGATATCAATGCAACTCTGTAACATTATTATTCGCTGTCTTTCACGGGTCACCTGCAGCATGCAAAGCTGTATGCTAAATGCTGTACAGGCATTCTCTCATTTTATCCTCATAGTGAAACTACGAGCTAACTATTATCATTCCCATTTTATAGATGAGGAAATGGATATTCAAGTCAGTTGATGGGCTGGGCCAGGATCATACAACCCGGGTTCAAACTCGAGTTTATGTGACTTCAAAGTCAATCCTTAAAGTTGGTTGGCCACATTGTCTTGTGGTGGAGTTAGAACACAAATACAGATAAGGTCATCTGGTAGCAGTGACTTGAACCCACATGATGACCAAAGCCACTAAAATCCACCAAAAAGTAGAAAAACAATCAAGGTACCAATTGATGGTCCTGACACAAAGCTCATGTCCATATCTGCATCTCTGTGATACGGAGTCCATTAGGGTGCCTTGTCTTCCTGGATCCAAGGAGTTTGCCTGCTCTGACCCTCAAAACTCGGTTATGTGTGTACATCTTATAGGTTTCCTGATTCTCAGAGTTGCAGCTCACTCCTGATGACAGGATTCTGCTGCCACTTACACCTAATATTCTCATTCTGGCTCCTAGATTCAAGTTCAATCAACATTAATTGTGTACCAACTATGTATATTGCACTGGGCTACATGCTTTCAGGAAGAAATCCCCAGGGGTTCATTGTAACAGGGTATCTATAATCAATAAAATTGTACTATATTTGAGACTTCTGCTAAGTGATTAGATTTCAGCTGCTGATGCCACAAAAAGAAAAACAGAAAAGAATGGGTACCTACATGAGATGATGGATATGTTAATTTGTATCACCATAGTAACTATTTTATTACCGGTATCTCATAACATCATGTTATATGCCTTAAATATACACAATTTTTAAAAAATTAAAAAGTATGAGCTCTGTAATCAAAGTCTTAATTTGATAGAGATCTGCTATTTAACTGTGTGATCATGGACATGTTAATGCATTTCTCTGAGCCTCAGTTTCCTCATCTATAAAATGGGAATAACAGTGCCCCATGTCTCGTGAGAATAATAATAGTTTCTCATCAGGCTTACACTGGATTAAAATATCAGTTTGTCCAGTGTCCAAAAGAGTTAGTAGATACTATTCTTTAAAAAGAAAATCAATGGCCGGGCGCGGTGGCTCAAGCCTGTAATCCCAGCACTTTGGGAGGCCGAGGCGGGTGGATCACGAGGTCAAGAGATCGAGACCATCCTGGTCAACATGGTGAAACCCCGTCCCTACTAAAACTACAAAACATTAGCTGGGCATGGTGGTGCGTGCCTGTAACCCCAGCTACTCAGGAGGCTGAGGCAGGAGAACTGCCTGAACCAAGAGGCGGAGGTTGCGGTGAGCCGAGATCGGGCCATTGCACTCCAGCCTGGGTAACATGAGTGAAACTCCGTCTAAAAAAAAAAAAAAAAAGAAAGAAAATCAATGAAAATAATAATACAGAGAAACGTGGGCATATTTTCTATTTTATTTTCAGGACCTATGGATTTGGAATATCATTTTTGTTTTTTCACTAAAGTTAGTCAACATATTTCTATAACAACAAAGCAAATAGACATGCCTCAAATGAAACATAATGGAAATTTACTAACTTCTTAGCCTCATCCTCATTCAGAAAGGAAGAAAACTTCACATACACACTGCTGATAATGGAGTAGCATTACTGAAGAAAATTGAGTCCTTTTCAAAGTGACCTGTCACTACAGCAGCGCTGAACAAAAGACTATCACCTTGCAAGGTGATGCTTTAAAAAGATTCCCTGTTAAGTGCTCATAAAGTCCTCACTTATACTAAAAGCAAAGAATTCTGATAGGCCAAGATCACCCTCAAAGGAGTTACTAGCATGGAAGCCACTGCCATGGCTCTGAGTGTACCCTACTCTGTGAGAGGTAGATTCCAAACCTCATCGTGCCAAGTTTTTGCAGCCAAACCAACAATGTGATAATAGATGTGTGTTCACTTAGAAAGCACTCTGGGAGAACACAAGAATAGTATACAGAGCATGTAGTTGCATTTCTAGAAAATAGCATCAACAAAAGCAATGCATTATTTTTAAAAAGCAGAGGATCCTCTATCCATCTCCTCTCTCACTCCTTCAACTAATTTTATTGTGTGTGTTTGTTTGCTTTTAGAGACAAGGTCTCACTCTGTCTCCCATGCTGGAATGCAGTGGCATAATCATGCCTCACTGCAGCCTCGAACTCCTGGGCTCAGCCTTTGGAGGTAGGAAGTTCTTGCCTTAGGAGGGCATGATACAGTTCCTCCACCCTAAAACTACATCCAAGTACAGTATGGGTGCATTTCAGGAGCTTCACACAAAGATGTCAGGGGCATCTGGCATCTCATTTCCCAGCTACATGGCTATTTTTAAGGTGGACTGGCTGATCATAGAGGGCTTATTTTAGCAGAGAAGACAAAGAGTTGGAAAGAAAACAGCCCAAACTCCCTCCTTCCCCAGGTCTTGTTTGAACTGGGGAAAGAGAAGTAGGTGAGCTCCACAATGGACATATGAGATTGAAATCTTCTGATGTCCTCAAATATCAGGAAAGATGTCAACCAAATACGACTGGAGGAAGTGACAGGGGGAGAAATAAAATAATATTGCTTTTTTTATGTTTGTCCCTTCTATGAGGAATTCCTACTGCTCAATGTACTTACATGTGTTTTCCACATCTAAAACACAGAATGTTTATGCTGCCTCTGAGTAGAAGAGGGAGCATGAGAGATATATGGACAATGAAGTCAGCATTTCATGTCTAAGGCTTAGCATGGCCAAGCATGAATATCATCTTGAACTAAGTGAGTTTTTATCATAACAATACATTCTCTTTAAAATAAAAACTGAAATTCACTCATGTCTAAGCTTCCAGGTTAGGGTCCTGCTTTCCCTATTCATCTAGCTGAGTAAATTTAGTACATAGGCAAGGAGGGGCTAGCCTCACCCATTCCAGGCAAAGATTCAGCTTCTGGGCCAAGTTGTAAAAATATGTATTTGCCAGGTTTGGTACAGCACTACATAATGGGGGACAGGATGAAATTAACAAACACAGAGCACCTTCTATGAGCCAGGCTGGTGCTAGACAGCTTCTTTAACTTTTTCTTATTTTATCCTCATAACAAGTTTAGGAGCAAGGTGCAAACAACCAACTTGACAGATGAGAAACCTACAGCTTACATACCCAAGATTTCTCCACTAGTGGGTAGCAGAAGGAGGGAATAACTTTCTGATTCAAAAGCCAGTGCTCTTTTCATTTCTTTATTGGGGGTGGTAGGGAAGATTTTAAAACTATTGGAAGCCCGGCAAGGTGGCATGCATCCCACGTACTTGGAAGGCCAAGGCAGGAGGGCTTTTTGCACCCTGTAGTTGGAGACCAGCCTGGACAACAAAGAGAAATCCCCATCTCAATAATAATAACAGTAATCATAATGCAGTCTTATATTTTGGAAGCAAATATCCTCAGGTGTTGGCAATAATTATGGGTGGTTGGAATGTAAGTGATTGTTATTTTATTCTTTGTACTTTTTTTTGCCTTATTTTTCAGAGATGGGGTCTTGTTAGTCTTGAACTCCTGGGCTCCAGGGATCCTCCTGCCTCCGCCTCCCAAGTAGCTAGGACTATAGGTGTACACCACCATACTCAGCTTAAAGACTATTTTTTTTTTGGTCTAAAACCAATATATGCTATTATAAAGAATTTAAACAGAAAAGTACAAACATAATAAAAGCTTAAAGAATTATCCCGAATCCCATTACATAGAAAAACACTGTTAATATCATTCCAGCCGACTCTTCATTATATATATATATATATATATATATACATAAAATGACAGATAAAATGATAAAATATGATTTTTAAAATGCTCTCATAAAAACAAGCATATAGTAAAGATACTATGTAAATAAAAATTTTATTTAATCTTATTTGTATTTAACAGAAAAAGAAACCAAGTAAAGCTGAAGAAAATTTGGACTTCAATGTTTATCGCTAATAAGATTTCCTAAAAAACTTCTCTAAAATGAAAATTGCTATGAAAAGCATTCAAAGATAGAAGTGGTTTTTTTTAAATTCCGTGTTTTATTTCCAGTTAATATTCATTGACTTTGTTGTGAAAGTGATGTCATTGAGTTAGCTATTCTCTTCCATCTCCTTGCAAGTCCCAATTTTATTAGATTTTTTAAAATACTGTCTAGGTTCCCAACAGTAACATTCTTTGTGGCAGCCATGAATATCGTGATGTTAGGGGCATCCGGCATCTCATTCTCCAGCTACAGGACTATTTGTATGGTGGCTGGCCAATCATTAGGCTTATTTCAGCAGGGAAGACAAAGAATAGAAAACATCCCAAACTCCCTCCTTCCCCAGGTCTTGTGTGAACTGGGGAAACGGAAGAAGTAGGTGAGTAGCACATGGATATGAGATCGAAGTCTTCTGATGTCATCAAATATGACGAAAGATGTCAACCAAATATGACTGAAGGAAGTGACAGGGAGAAAAATAAAACACTGCTTTTTTTTTTTGTTTGTCCCTTCTACAAGAAATTCCTACTGTTTTTAATATCAATTTTTATTAATTCATTTGGACCCAATATTGGCCGATATTTTCTTTTATCACAGCTTTTTAATCCTATATTCCTTTATTATCAATCCTCTCTCAATTGGCTGGATTTTGTTTTTGAAATCATTTTACATAAGAAGGTTTCACGGGCACACCCATATTCTTTCTACTATACAGTTTGGCTAATTTTTGACTAACATTTGAAATCATGTGGTTTTCACATCTTTTATATTTTTGGAGGAACCATTTTTTTTTTTCAATCAGAACCACACACCCCATCAGCAAAGCAGACAACACCAGGCCTGCTCTCAGGCTCCCTCCAACTCCATTTCTTTCTGCCACTCAAGGTACCCCAAGAAGCTTTTGGATCCCCTAAATTCCAGTTTGAAAACTCTGCATGGGCATGAGCGTATGCATGAGAAGTCCCAATAACGTGCATACCACAAGATATGCTATTTCCTCAGATAGCTAGAATCATTCTAGCAGACTTCTGAACACTGTCTTTTCAAAGAATTAATAAATTATTAGCCATTTAACATATGAATATATCCAGGTTTTTCCAGCAAAGTATTGTGACTAATTTATAAAGATACATTAAAAGATTAATAAAATTGAATTAGAAATGGAGAGCCAGAACCAAAGAAAGAATAAAGGTTTCCTAGAGATGAGCAAAGGTGGCTGGAGTCCACCGGAACAGCCTCCCTAAAGTTCAGGGCACCAGGCCAGGGAAAGGTACTGCTAAGGATCTGACTATGGCAGCCTGTGTGGGAGGGTTATTCCCTCAAGCTTTCTATCCAGGGAATCTGCAAAAAAAACGAAGAGAAAAATACCCATCTCGGTTTCACAATGTAGGACACAGAAAATAATGACCAAGGCCTTGTCACTGTTTTGTCAGGTGTAAGTGGGGGAAAGAGTGTGAGCTTGGGTATGAGAAAAGAGACACTGGGGCCAGGCGCAGTGGTTCATGCCTGTAATCCCAGCACTTTGGGAGGCCAAGGTGAGTGGACGCCCTGAGGCCAGGAGGTTTGAGACCAGCCTGGCCAACATGGCAAAACCCCGTCTCTATTGAAAATACAAAAATTAGCCAGGTGTAGTGGCATATGCAGGTAATCCATGCTACTAAGGAGGCTGAGGCATGAGAATCGCTTGAATCTGGGAGGCAGAGGTGGAGGCTGCAGTGAGCCGAGATCACACCACTGCACCCCAGCCTGGGAGACAAGAGCAAGACTACATCTCAAAATATCAAAAGCCACTGGCTCACTATGCAACCTTAGATGGGTCATTTCCCTGCCTCCCACCTGCAAACATGAGGTCTTGTGCCTGCTTCTCAGTATTAGCATCTAGTAGCATGTAAGAGGCACTAAGGAGAGTTGCTGCTGTTTTTGTTTTCATTCTTTGCCCTTGGTAGTCACCTACAGTTTGCTTATCCGCCACTGGACAGAACTAGATTTGTAAAAGATAGGATTATGCTGTGGGCAGGAGGCAGGGTGCCTGCAGTCACAGACCCCATTCTCTAGGACAGCGTCCCCACCTCTCTCCTCCAGTCTTGTCCACTCCATGTGTAAAAGGTTTCAACAGGACGGGAGTGTGAACCTTCCAGGCCCGAGACATTGAAAAGTGTACAGTATTCCCTCATCTGCAACCCCAAGTAAAAATAATACTCAAGTATAAAATACGTGTAAGGAAGACGGACAAAGTTCTCATTTTCCCCATGACCCCTTTTTAAAGTTGTCTTGAAATATCAAATATCAAATTATTTCCCCCCAGAATGGTTTTCTGTATGTTTTTTGTTGTATCTACGTGCACGTGTGGTTTGCGTGTGTCTGTGTACCTGTGTATGTGTTTACACAAGCATCCTTGTACAAATCTGCAGACTCAGCTGGGGGCTCCATTGGCTAGGAGGTTGCATGTAGCTAATCCGGCACTGGAAATGACATCGCCCGTCCTGTGGGATGTGGTGAGGAGTGAATAGGATCATGTGTTCTAAAGAAGTTAGTCTATTCTGTGGAAAGGACCAAAGAACTCCTGCAGGTGACTGCTGCTCCCTGTGAAAGGCCTCCTTCACAGTCGCACACCGGCCTCCGCCCTGACCCTCACTCCCTCCCCAGGGCCTCATCTGATGGATTCACTGGGGGGAGACCAGGCCTAGGAGCTCAGTCCACTCTCTCTTCTTTCTCTGCCACTCTGCCCAGACACAGGAAGCCCACGCTCTGTGCCCTCTGTGCAGCAGGAGCTACCGGCAGGCCCAGACAGGAGGGAACTGCGGTGGGCCGATTGGGTCAATTGAGGGGTGGGAGCCCACCTGACTGCGGGTGACAGATCAGCAGCTTATTTGGTCCTCATGCCCAAGCCATGCTCCCAATATCAAGTTTATCAGTGACATATTGATTTCCAACTGCCTGACTTGTGAGTCCAAGGCTATTAGCCTTTGTGCAAATTTTGAAAAGCACTCCCTACCACTGCACCTCCATGGGTGGACACAGGCCAGTAGACAGCTGGCTTCACAAGGCAAGGGCACCTTTGTAGGAGAAAGAAAGAGATGCTACCACATTGCCCAGGACAGGGCTTCCAGCTTGGGGAGGAGTGTGAGCTCCTGCTCCCTGGGCTGGGTGCCTTTGTGCTGTAAACAAACCATACAACTGTGCACGTCAGCTCTCCTGGAATTAGAAGTGTGATTTATGGGACCCTTCCAAACTCTAATGATGCTTATTTCCTTTTGCCATGATATTAATACTAATAAAGAACTGTATCTAGCAAGGGTCACAAGCTGAAGAGTCCCATGGCTGAGGCAAATGTAGAGCATAACAAACATCGAACCACCCAGTTAGGCTTTTGCTATGAAACATGCATTCCTAAAATGACAAAGCATTTCTGTTTAGTAAGTTCTAATCACTAGCATTACCAAAATGTTTTTAAACAGACCACACAGTTGCAGGTTGAGAGAGTGGACTGAAGGGCCTGGGTGTACTATGGGCTTCCACCAGCCAAGGGTCCAGCACCTGGGGCGTGGGCCAGCGACTCACCTCCGCATGTCTCCTGTATTCGCACCACATCGCCAATCTGCAGGGAGAGCTGGGGGACTCCACTGCCTTGGAAGTTGTAGATGGCTGTGAAATAGAAAGAAAGACAGCTAGGTGAGACTCTGGATCTCTTTAGTCTCTGCTTCTTCCTGCTACCCCTGCCTCAAGTCCATCCCACACCCACGCAGCCTGCTTGGACTAAACAAAACCAACACAGAAACCTATTGACTGCCACAAGAGTCATTCCAGACTCAGCCTGGCTCCCAAGGCCTTCCCATATTAACCAAAGCTGACCTCTCCGCAACACAGGCCCTACATGCAGCCTGAATGGACTGGCCTCTTACTATACACCAGGGAGTTAAAATGGTACATTGTTTGTTATGCATGTTTTGCTACAATTAAAAAGAAACAACTGCATACTAAGCACCTGAAGTGTGGTGAGGTGCTATCGTAGGTGGGAAATATGCACCGGTAAACAGAATGGCAGGAGAGCCAGGCAGCTGTGGCCTCTGAGAGCTGGAGCCCCTCCTTCAACCAGGCCTGGGGTTGAGTTCCAGCTCAGGCACCCCAGGGATCTACGGCAAGTTACTATGAGAAAGAAAGTGAGTCCCAGCATGTGAAGAACCTGCCATATTGCAGTGCTCCATAACCAGTAACCAAATGGTAGAATTAGACAGCCAGGGTCTTGCATTCTAATGGAAGAATCTGACAGGTCCATCTGCAAGAACCAGATGGGTGGTCTGGGCTCAGGGAGTACAGGGGCTTTGAGAGCACATGAGTGGCATGCTAGAGCCATGCATGGGTGCCAGGGGAGGCTTCCTGGAGGCAGGGCCAGCTGAGATGGGCTCCCTCCCCAACTGGCACCGCACCACTGTGAAGATGGACAGAGCTATGCAATCTCCTGTGTAGGAGATTTACCAGGAGGAAGGCCCCAGTGTGAGCTCCAGTCCCTCATGACACCCTCAGCCCTGCTGCTGCTTACACAACAGTCAGCAGCTACAACTCCAGACTCTTTTAAACCCACTCTAGCAGGTAACAGCTACAAAACAGTCTCACTTTCCCTCTGAATCTGTTTCCCCATTTTTAAAGTAGGCATTATTGTGCCACTTTTACCACCCCCATACGGTTGGGTGGGGAGCTAAGATAAGAAGACACCATTCTAAAAAGGTTATTTTTCCTAAAGAGGAACTAAACATAGGCAAGTCCCACTTTTCTGAAAGAGGGTTATTAGTGTGGATCCTAATAAGAACTAGTATTTAGCAATCACTCGTAACCCAGACATGACATTTACTCATTTAATTCTCACAATACTCCTTGCAAGTGAGAAGTCTTATTATTTCCAAATTTCAGGTACAGAAACTCAGGCACGGAGAGGTTACTTGCATTGCCCAAGGTCACACAGTGCTGGGGCTAGGAGTACAGGCCCGTGCTCTTTCTCACTCCGCTACTCTACAGGCACACCTCTTCATAATTACCTCCTTTTAACTTTGCGGACCAAGGTCCAAATGGCCAGTGCTGCTATGTGTCTAACCCCTATGCACAAGCTGGGTGAAATGCCCGTGGGTTCTGAGCAGATTCTTTTGCATCACAGGCATCACCTCTAGTCTCTAACTCTCATTCATCTCTGCCTCCTCCCACTTACCTCCTTCCCTTCCTTCCCTCTCTCTTCCCTTCTTCCCCCAGCCCTACCTCCCCAACACGTCTGCCTAAACCACATCAAAAGAACAGAGCGGGCCAGGCACAGTGGCTCGTGCCTATAATCCCAGCACTTTGGGAGGCCAAGGCAGGTGGACCACCTGAGGTCAGGAATTTGAGACCAACCTTACCAACATGGAGAAACACTGTCTCTACTAAAAATCAAAAAAATAGCTGGGTCTGGTGGTGCATGCCTGTAATCCCAGCTGCTCGGGAGGCTGATGTAGGAGAATCACTTGAACCCAGGAGGTGGAAGTTGCAGTGAGCTGAGATCATGCCATTGCACTCCAGCCTGGGGAACGAGCGAAACTCATCTCAAAAAAAAAAAGAGCAGAGTGGTTCAGAAGAAACCCCAGCTCTGCTACTCACTCCTGTGTGATCCTGGGCAAATGACTTCACCTCCCTGGGCCTCACTTTCTTACAATGGGGATGTTAACAGTACCTATCTCACAGGGTTATCAGGATGCTTAAATGGAATGGAGCATAGACTGTCTCCTCTACTCCCAGGTGTGCCCCGTATCCCTAACCTCCATTCGTGTGCATTCAGAGAAATGAGGTCTCCATCCTGAGAAATGATAAAGCTCAGGAGTTAAGAGCTAGTATCTCTGGAGCCAGACAGATGTGGCTTTTGAGGCCAGTTCTGTCCTTTGCTGACTCTGGCCTCAAGCCTAGGGCTGCAGCATAAAAGGCCATCCAGCCAGAGAGCAGTGAAGGCTGGCACTCAACCTATGATCTGCTTGCCAAGGCTTTCACCCTGCCCTGGAACTGTGCCCACCAGAGGAGGGGTATCTTTTTGTAATCCACACAAAGGCACTGTAGGAACCAGGGGCAGCCTTCTTGAGCAAGCGTCTGCATCTCCCTGAGCCTCAGCTCCTCTGACTATAGAATGCAAGACATAATGGTTTCTACCTTATCAGGTTCCTGGGAGGCTCAGCTGAGATTAATGCCATACACGACTTGATTTCATGTCCAGCCATAGTAAGTGCTCAGTAAATGGTAGTCACTTTTCTTTTTATTAGTCTTATATTATCTCCTGAACAAGGCTCACTCATTCAGAGCTTTGCGTCACCTTAAAATCTACTTTCCTGCAGTTTGCAACCAATGGCTCTGTCGACCAACACTTAATCAAATTAATCTTTGTCGAAAAGCAAACCTTGAGAGGACCCTCAGGGGACGCTGAGGCTTCTCTCCTCCTGCATAAATGCAGCCTGTCTCTTCATTCCCTCTGCACTTGGCCTGATTTCAAACCCTCTCCCCGCATTGGCTGCTGTCTCTTGGACACACTCCAGTTTGCTGGTGTCCTCACTGGGTAAACTCTGCTCCCTGCTCTTCCAGCCCATGTGGACAGCCTGGGGACTTGGCAGTGGAACTAGACAGGACAGTGGAAGTGACTGAGGTTTCCAACAAAAGAAAACCATGCACGATGTGTGTTAGTCTCTGGAGCACGAGCAAATCAGGCGTGTCCATCAGATATTTGGAGGTGGGGCACAACTGTGTGTTGCTCCCTGACCAGCGCCTCCCTGCTTTCCTTGGGAATCTCTTCCCTCGTCCTCTGCCCAGCAATGTCAGGTGAGAAGATGCCAGTAGATTGGCTTAAGACATCCTGGACAGATCTTGAAATTGGGTATTCAAGGTGAAGATCCATATTCATTCCAAGTACTTACTGATTACAAAATGAAAGTAACTAACTTTGACACTTAATTTATAAATCTATTTCTGTCTTTGCATAAGGGCCTCTTAAGGCTCCATTTGAAGAAAAACAGACATGACTGACAAAGGAAGTGGCTTTGCCTATGAATACCCAATTCTGTTTAGTCTTCTAGATAACTAAGAGGAAGCTCCAAGCCAGAATGCCCCTCGGCTAAGTTTGATGGCTTATCTCTGTCTTTCAGTTTGCTTCTGACCAGCTAAGATGGGCCTAACCACTCTCAACTTTTGAACAAGTAATGAAAAAGGTAGAAAAACAAGAGGAAGAAATCATAGCTGGCTCCACCCTGGCCAGTGCCTGTCCACAAAAGACAGACAAATCGGGGAAGCCTCCCCACAGCCCCTCAGGCCCTTGGCCATTCCCACAAATACCCATTCCAGCTTCTCCATCATGCAAGGTCACCAAGCTCTGGGGAATACTACACATTCCCTATGGAATACTTGGCCTCTCCTTGTACCAAGCACTATACCTAGGAACCAAAGCAGCAACTGGCATCCTGACAAGCCCACCCAGACTAAAGCATTTATGGCCAAGGATCAAAGGGATATCCCCAAGTACTGGAGCCATCTTGGGTCACTGACTCCAACAAGGACTCATATTGGAAATCTCAGATTGGCAAGCCACTGGACTGCTATTTTGAGGCAGATGGGACTTTTAGCAACCCTGGAAATCGAATTCACTGATTAGCTACCAGTTCCATACCTAAACATATTACACTACTTTATTCATCAGGAGTCCAAATAGAGGGAAATAAGGTGAAAGCAAACACCATTGTTCTAGCACAGTGGCTCATAGAAACAACTAAAGAAGGGTCTCTGTGCTTTGTGCAATTTTAGGAGATAAGTTCAATGCTTTTCTCTGATGTATATATAAGGAAACTGAGGAAGGGGTGGGTAAACAACTTTTCCACCTGATAAGATAAACAGATAGATCTTGAAGTCTAAATTCTAACCACTGCACACCCTGCTTCCTAAGAAAAATGGTAAATATTTACTGAGTACATTTTATATGCCAAGTACATACTCCATGGTGTTTTCAACAGATATTCATGTGAACATCTACTGTGTGCTAGGTACTGTCCTAAGTACTATAGACACAGTGAGCAGTACCTACTGTGTGCTGGATACTGCTCTGAGTACTGCAGTCACAGTAATAGATAAGACAGATAAAATCCCTACTACTGCCAGGTGTGGAGGCACATGCCTGTAATCCCAACACTTTGGGAGGCAGGTGGATCACTTGAGGTCAGGAGTTTGAAACCAGCCTGGTCAACATGATAAAGCTCCATCTCTACTAAAAATACAAAAATTAGCTGAGTGTGGTGGGGTGTATCTGTAGTCCCAGCTACTCAGGGAGCTGAGACAGGAGAATCACTTGAACCTGGGATGCAGAGGTTGCAGTAAGCCAAGACTGTGCCACTGCACTCTAATCTGGGTGACAAAGCAAGACGCCAGCTAAAAAAAGAAAAAAGAAGGAAAAAAAGTCCCTAGCACTTTACTTGTATCGGCCCATTTAATCTTCATAGTAACCTGAAGGTATTACTCTTCCTGTAACATACAAGAAACTCAAAGAAATGTTAAGGAACTTGCTCATAGCCACACAGAAAGTGGCAAAAAGTGGATTCAAACCCAGAGTAGAGTCCGGAGTCCCTGCTTCCTCACTAGGCCATTGCTGGCACCGCACTCTATTATACATACACTGGACTTGTTTATGTCCCGTCTTTCCCTCCAGCCTCAGTAAGGATGGAGACTGAGCCCATCTTGTTGACCACTGAATTCCTAGCACCTGGCCCATAGAAGTGCAATCAATATTTATTGAGTGGTTACGAAATGCTCATTGGACTGAAGGGACATGAATGAACACGAAGAGCAGGTATGTGCCTTCTTCTAGCTGTATTCTTTCTTGCATTTCTCAAGATTGCTTCAAGAGATGCTGACCCAGCTTGGCTGCCGATTTTGATTGCAGCCATCAAGTGCTCTGTGACCTTTCGAGATGGATTTGTACCTCATCTGGGGCCCTGCCATCTGCTGACATATTTGAAAACACAAGCTTCAGCCAACACCAAGTGTTAATAGAGTTTAGACAAGTGGCTGTATTAGAGGAACAAAAGCAATAATGGAGAAAGAATATAATTGCCTGAAGCTCACTTCTCCAGTCCCTGAGCCGGGATTTGGAGAGTCTCCACTCCAGGGGGAAATAGATCTAGCTAGCAGGTCCACTTTGGATTCAAGTGAAATGCACTCATTGAAATGCGCAAGCAGTGTGCCTGAAGTCTCTGGACAGGTGTTGACAGCTTCAGCACTGAGGCAGCATCCTGACATTGCATCCAGGAAGGTGACTGCGATGACCCAGCAGAAGCTTCTGGCAGCCAACACAGAGCTCAAACCCAAGCATTAGTCAGCAGCGAATGAAGCAGAAGAATTACAGCCAGAGGGAACCCAGGAGAAGGAGGTGTTCCTCCACCCACCAGGAAACAGCAGAGAAATCACAAGAACAGCTAACCTCTACCGAACACTTCCTGTGTATCAAACACTATTCCAAGGGCTTTACACACAGCCACCCATTTAATGGTTTATCTGCAGTTCTTGGGGTGGGTATGACTACTATCGTCTCTGTTTTACAGATGAGGAAACTGAGGTAGTACAAGACCAAGTAAACATCCTGGAGTGTCACAGCAAAGAAGGGCCCAGGTGAGGATTTCACCCCAGACAGGCTGGCTCCGGAGCACACACCCTCAGCTACACACCACACTCACATCACCTCTCATGAGCGGAGATGCAGTTAGCCCTGTGCTGTGTCAGGCGTGTTAGGCCTCTTACTGGATGGTGGTAACAACCTTATGGGCTGCATATTGTAGTGCTCAGTTTTTAGCGAGTCAGTGACATGCCCAGCCAGCAAAAGGAAAGTTAGGATTCCAATCAATTCTCTAGAACAGTAGTTCTACACTGGGAGTGAATTTGCCCCACTGGAGGAGACATCTGTTGATGTCTGGAGACATTTTTGCTTGTCCCAACCTGGGGGAAGGGAGTCAGGGGTGTTAGTGCTACTATCCTCTTGTAGGTAGAGGCCAGAAATGCTGCTGAACATCTACAGTGCACAGGACAGCCCCATAACAATGACTTCTGGCCCATAATGTTAATAATGCCAAGGTTGATAAATCCTGCTCTGAAACAACACGCTGGATTTCACTCTCTCCATTCTAGTACTCCCATAGGCACACTCACACACATTTTTTCACACACTCCTGCATTTAGACAGGCACACACACACTACAGAGTTGGAAGACAGAGTTTATGGTGAAATCAACCAAATCAGCCCTCCAGCCCCAAATGCAGAGAGTGTCTGACACTCTGCAGGATCCTGCAGGTTAGAAAAGTGGGGTGAAAGGGGATGGCTCCTGCTCTCCTGAGCTTCCATGAAATCTAGTTAAAGAGACAAAATAAACACACAAGAAACAAAGAGCTGTCTTTAGAAGTGAGGGGCTAAACTGCAAGCCACAGCAGCTGTGGGCTCTCAGAGGGAAAAAGAGGCCCCACTAAGGAAGTGAGACTGGAGGCAAGAGGAGGAACTGGACTGAGACCGCCAAGGAGGTGGGGAGAGGGCATAAGGGCAGGGAGGAGAGAGGGGAAATCAGTTTGATGTGTGAGGGACGTTTGGCAGGGCCATCTTAATGGAGTCCCACGGAGAACTGGGGAGCTTGGTACAGTGGCCATCCACAGGGGTCCACTGTTTGTAGAAGAGTTCAAGAATACTCTTGAACTATTGCTGTGCTGTGGTGCTGTCATAGCACCTTGCCTCCTGAAGGCAGGGAAAGGGATGGGGTGGGAAGATAAAGGCAAGATGGGGAAACTTAGTCTGTCTGAATCCTATAAGGCCACCAGAAAATTTTAAAACCTCCAACCCCTACCCTTTGCCCATCCCCCTCACCTCTCCACTCATCCACTCACTCCTCCATCCATCCATCCATCCACTCACCCATCTATCATCCATCTGCCCACCCATCCATCTAATCAACAACTATCCATCCTCCTATCAATTTACTTCTTCATCCATCCAATCAACAACTGCTGGGCACCTGCTCTGTGCTGAAGAAGACCAAGAGACATGGCCCTGTCATCATGGAGCTTACATTCTACAGAGGTGCCCAGATTATTCAACACCAGGCTGCAAGGAAGTATGAAGGGGATAATGGCAGCTGTAGTAACATGAAGCAAAGGGTGCACTGCCCCCAACCTGTCCAATGGGGATATTAGTACTCATAATGGTACTATCTGCTGCCTCATTCAGAAAGAGAGATTATGATTGGACTATAAGCCTCCTGAGGCATAGACTGTTTTATTCATCTCTGGGACCCAATACCTAACTAAAGACCATCACTCAGCACAGGATTATTGAAATTAATTGATCTGAACAGAATATAAGAATTGTTTTCTGACTCTTGACAGCTCCTGGCTTCAAGAATTCATACCTTGGGCAGAATGCTTTGGCTATGCCTATTGTATTTGTTTACTAAATAGTTACATAGTAAAATGAGCATGTTTTACCAGAGACCTTAACTGGCTTCCATGAATGGGTTTTGGTGACACTGCAATGCAGAACTGCGTATGTGCCTATTTTTGTGGGAAGAGGAGGTTCTAGCTGCCACTGGATTCCCAAGGATACCTATGCTACAAAAATGATTAGTTTCTCTGACCTACCACATTCCTGATATTGCCTTGGAGCTGAATGGATTCAAAGTTGACCCTCCATACAGCTCGGCCCTCCAACAATGCACCATCTAGTTGGGAAGATGACAGGCAGTTACCTAACTAAAAGACAAGGTGAAAGGGGGCAACTCCCATAAAATAGAGGGAGTGAGGTATGATAAAACTGCCTGGAACAGGCTGCATTTCAGCAAGACCTCATAGATCTACGCCTCCGTTTCTTCACCTGTGAAATGAAGACAGAGGTTATTTGTTTTAGGGTGTCTGTGAGGGCTAAACATGATAACACAAGGGCTTTGTAAGTGTACTGTGCTATGGTACTGGTACCAAAATAGACATATAAACCAATGAAACAGAACAGAGACCTCAGAAATAACACCACACATCTACAACCATCTGATCTTCAACAAACCTGACAAAAATGAGCAATGGAAAAAGGATCTCCTATTTAATAAATAGTGCTAGGAAAACTGGCTAGCCATATGCGGAAAACAGAAACTGGACCACTTCCTTACATCTATACAAAAATTAACTCAAGATAGATTAAAAACTTAAATGTAAAACCCCAAACCATAAAAACCCTAAAAGAAAATCTAGGCAATAACATTCAGGACATACACATAGGCAAAGACTTCATGGCAAAAACACTAAAAGCAATTAAACAAAAGCCAAAATTGACAAATCGGATCTAATTAAACTAAAGAGTTTCTGCACAGCAAAAGATATGATCATCAGAGTGAATAGGCAACCTACAGAAAGGGAGAAAAACTTTGCAATCTACCCAACTGACAAAGGTCTAATATCCAGAATCTACAAGGAACTTAAACAAATTTACAAGAAAAAAAAAAAAAAAAAAAAAAAAACCTCATCAAAAAGTGGACAAACAATATGAACAGATACTTCTCAAAAGAAGACATTTATGCAGCCAACAAACATGAAAAAATGCTCAACATCACTGATCATTGGAGAAATGCAAATCAAAACCACAATGAGATACCATCTTATGTCAGTCAGAATGGTGATTATTAAAAAGCCATGAAACAATAGATGCTGGTGAGGCTGTGGAGAAATAAGAATACTTTTACACTGTTGGTGGGAATGTAAATTAGTTCAACCATTGTGGAAGACAGTGTTGCAATTCCTCAAGGATCTAGAAATAGAAATACCATTTGACCCAGTAATCCCATTACTCGGTATATACCCAACGGAATAGAAATCATTCTAATATAAAGACACATGCACATGTATGTTTACTGAGCACTATTTACAATAGCAAACACATGGAACCAACCCAAATGCCCATCAATGATAGGCTGGATAAAGAAAATGTGACACATATGCACCATGGAATACTATGCAGCCATAAAAAAGGATGCGTTCATGTCCTTTGCAGGGACATGGATGAAGCTGGAAACCGTCATTCTCAGCAAACTAACACAAGAACAGGAAACCAAATGCTGCAAATTTTCACTCATAAGTAGGAGTTGAACAATGGGAACACATGGCCACAAGGAGGGGAATATCACACACTAGGGCCTGTCTGGGGCTGGGGGGCGAGGGGAGGGAGAGCATTTGGATAAATAGCTAATGCATACGGGGCTTAAAACCTAGATAAGGGGATGATAGGTGCAGCAAACCACCATGACACATGTATACCTGTGTAACAAACCTGCATTTGCTGTACTTGTATCCTGGAACTTTCAGTAAAATTTAGAAAAAAAAATGTACCATGCTATAAAAGGTGAGGCAATGGTATGATCTATGTCAACGCTGATGACTACTTAGATCAAGGTCTTCACTAGGGAAGGCCTCGATGCAGTTATCATTCTTCCAGCTATTCAGACCAGGAACCTTAGAGTCACCAGTGGCCCCTCTCTCCTTCTCATACACACATCCATTCCAATGAGGAAACCCCCATTTGCTTGACCTGCAACACATACACCCCAAATCTAAGTACATCTCACCGTCTCCACTGCTCCCTCCTGCTGCGAGCTGCTGCCATCTCTTGCCTGAGTTATTGCTGTTGCTGCCTAACTGGTCCCCCTACTTCCACATTTAATTCCCCTGATTAATTCACCATAAAACTGCTATGATCAATCCTTTTAAAACATAAGACAGATCATTCTACAATTCTACTCCAAACCCTGCAGTGCTCCCCCATTCAAAGTAAAAGCCAAAGACTTCACAATACCCACAAGGCACTGCTCCCTGTGGCCTCTCTCAGAGAATCCATTTCCTACTGCTCTGCACCTTACTGACTCTACTGCAGCCACACTGGCCTCCCACACGTGAGAGGCTTCCTCCTCAGGACCTTTGCATTGGCTGTTCATTCTACCTGAACAGTCCTTCCCTGACTGCCACCACCAGGGAAGCCAGCACAAAAACCCACTTTCCAGGCAAACACTCAAGGTTCAGCTGACACTGGGATGGCCCTGCTGCTACAGCCCACCATGTCAGTCAGGCTGTCTCTAAGCCTGGCATCGCACCACTTAAGTCAGCCAAACAAATGCCTATTACCCCGTTCAGACCCTGTGCTGTGACAGTGTGCACATCATACTGTCCACCTATGTCTCCATCCACCATCTTAGCTTAGGCTGTGATCCAAGGGCCCATGTGCTGTCAGGGGAACTGAGTACCCTCGAGCAGGGGTCCCCAAACTCCTGGGCTGGTCTGTGGCCTGTTAGGAACCAAGCTGCACAGCTCAGTTGAGTGGCAGGTGATCCAGCATTACCGCCTGAGCTCCACCTCCTATCAGATCAATAGCGGCATTACATTCTCACAGGAACATAAACCCTATTGTGAAGTGTGCATGCGAGGGATCTAGGTGGTATACTCCTTATGAGACTCTAACTAATGCCTGATGATCTGAGGTGGAACAGTTCCCAAAACCATCCCTCCCGCCCTGTCCCATCTCCCCATCAAGACTGTGGAAAAATTGTCTTCCACCAAACCAGCCCCTGGTGCCGAAAAGTTTGCAGACCACTGCCCTAGAGCGATGAACGGAGAAGGCTCTGGAAAGTGCCCACCTTAGTGGTCATACTTTCTCCAACCTCAGTTTCTGCCACTATGACTTTAAACCAAAGCAGAAGTTGACCTGGTGGGGGCAGGGGGACAAGGAATGACTTTCTCCAAGGAGAACTAACAACAGAATAGGACTGAAACAGCTCACAAAAACAGCCTGACTGTTTTTCAGTTCACACCAATTAAGGGAAGGGGGAAGAAAGGAGAAAGTGACTATTAGAGGGAACATTTGTGGTGTCTCTACCCAGATGCCTCTGGAGTTGCGTGGTGATAAGCACTCTCATTCCCCATTTGCAGAACATATGCTGCAGAGCACAGACTGTGGCACCCATGTGTAACTGACTATTAAATTAAAGGCCTGTAAGCTTTAAAAAAAAAAAAAAAAAAAAAACAGCAAATCAAAAGGTCCAGAAATTAGCAGAGCAGTCTGTTGACTACATTTCCTTTCTCAAAAGACAGCAGCAATAAGATGCTGATCTCAGGAGGAAGCAGAGCTTAGAAAACACAGTCGTCTTCAATTCAAATGCAAACATTATTGTTAGGGGCAGGATGTCCACTGACTAATGAGGTGCCCATATCACTACTGATTAGGACAATCTCCTTACATGGACTCAAACAGCCAGCCCAGCAGGCACTCCTAAACAGCCCCAAGTTGCTGAGGCATCTGAAAGTAGGAAGCCCAGCACCTAAGAGCTGGTGGTAGGAAGGAGTTAGATCTCTAATCCATGTATTTTTGTTTCACCAGACTAATTTCTGGGGACCAGTCCAAAGGTATAGTCAGCCACTGTACAAAGATGCACATGTCAATATCCCTCCAAGCTTTTGCTTTGGAATTATTTTCCCCATTGCACTTTAGAGGCCTTCTCACATCATCTAATTCAAGACTACTCCTAATATTCTCATTCATATTGCAATAGCACATATCACAATTTGTAATTATATGGTTACTGGTTTATTCATCAAGTTCTTTTTCATCTTCCCTACTAGACTATAGGCCTCAGAATAGGGGCCATATTGGCCTAATTCTAGTAATCTCAGTGACTAGCATAATGCCTGGCACATGGGCCCAACAAATATTTCAGCAGTCAATGAAGGATGAATGAATGAATAAATGGACACATTAATGAATGAATGATGCTCTCTGGTCCTTCGACTCTTAGATTTGGTAACAAGAGCAGTATAACTGGTCCCTCTGTAGTGAAGTTCTGCCCTGGGTATGTTTGGGATGCAGGTTCCATTCATGCTTCCTACTCAAAGAATCAGTTGCCACCCATGGCTCCTGCTAGATGAGTAGCAAGCCATGTGACCCCACCTCAGAGTCACAGTTAATTGGACCTGGCAGGGGCAGCACCCTCACCAGAGTGGGGCCCACTCTTAGGCTGTCAATGACCTCTGATTTGGGTGGTCTTTCTTACAAAGGGAAATCAAGCTACCATTCTCTTCTTTTGGTATTTTGCACAAATAAACACAGAAAGAAGGTTAAGTACATGCTTGAACAGCAAGGTTTTTCAGAGAGGGGTGGGTAGCATGCTGGGGTCACCACTGTGGTGTTACAGAGCATCAGAAGCATGAAGGAGCAATGTAGTCAGAGGGAGGTGGTAGGGAGAGAAAGGAGACCAGAGCCAGCACACTCAGAAAAGCTAAGAAGCCATGAGAGGAGAGGCAGAGGTTTCCAGGGCAGCCCCAGTTCAAGCCCTTTCTGAGGCCTGGCTCCTCCTGTTTCCTGGATTTCCATGTGATTCCTCTGACCCTAAAATAAACCACTTCCCCCTGCCGTCCCACAGATACGCACCACATACATTGTCATTCAACTGTTTTGACTAGATTTTGTTCCCTGCCACAAAAATCCATGCTGCAAATGACGTCAGCAAACATTTCCCACTCCAAGTCTGTCAGACTGCATGGATCAGCTCTGTCCAGGGTCCTGGGCTGTGACAGCATCACCCACATCCCTGAACCATGGGATGGTTACGGATTCCTCCACATTCCCCAACCACGATGCGAAAAAGATTCCTTCTCTGCTTCTGCAGAGCCTGCTACGGTTTGATTTGTGCACACCCTCTCCAAAAAAAAAAAAAAAAAAAAAAACCAAAAACAAAAAAAACTAGATGTTGTAGTCCCATCTCCCAGTACCTCAAAATGTGATCTTATTTGGAGATAGTCTTTACAGAAGTAATTGCATTTAACTGAAGTCACTATGGTGGGCACTAATCCAATATGACTGGATGTCCTTTTTAAAAGGAGAAATGCGGAGACAGACATACACACAATGAGAATACCACATGAAGATGGAGGCAGAGATCAAGGTGATTCTTCTGTGGGCCAAGGAATCCCGAGGATTGCCAGCAAACCACTGGCAGCTGGGGAACAGACCTGGGACAGATTCTTTCTCACAGCCCTCAGAAGAAACCAACAAATACTCCCCAACACCATACAGGGGTATAAACCCATAAATAGAGACAAGCTGCCTACAGAGCAGGTTTCTAATCAAAATGTGCCACTCTAAAATATGCCACTTTGGCATAAAGATTATTTTGAGCTGGATGCAAATAAGAATCAACAGGTACAGAAAGCAGCTTTCCTGGATATTCTTTTATCTGAAGAAACTCATAAGAAATAAGAACTGTCATAAATCCCCTCTCCCAGGGAAGTTTTATGGCCATGAAGAAGACGGAAAGTTGGCTCCAAGATGGACCTGCACAAATAACACTTTATCTTCCATTAGATTCCCCTGTATATCTCCCTTTCCACAGTTTGTTCCCCTTGGAAGCTTAAAACTCTCTTTTGCCTTGCTACTTATCTAAACCTTTATCATACCTTTTCTAAGATGCTGAATAAGCCCAAGTTCAAACCAACCCTGTGAGTACTCTATCTGTAAGCAGGATGTACATGCTAAGAAACGTGTTTGTTTTCTCTCGTTCATCAGTCTTTTGTTAGTCTAATTTACACAGAACCCAAGATGCAGTAGCAGAAAGAGCCTTTTCCCTCCCATACAAGCATAACTAGAGTCCCACGCAAATCTGCTTGGCAGGCTCAGATTCAGGGTAAACAAACCTCTTTCCTACCTTCACCCTTTATCTCAGGACTCCTGCCTTGAAGCCCTCTTTACAGTCCCAAAATACCATGCCAAAGACCACAGATATTTGTCATAAACTTGTGTCCCTACCAAAATTCTTATGCTGAAGTCCCAGTCATTAGCATCTTAGAATGTACTCCTATTTGGAGATAAATGCATATTTGGAGCTAAAGGGGTGATTAAGTTAAAATGAGGCCTTTATGGAGGGATGCTAATCCAATATGACTGGTGTCCTGATGAGAAGAGGGAGAGACCACAAGGGTGTGCCTGCTCAGAAAGCAATGAAGAGGCAGCAAGACTGTCATATGCAAACCAAGGAGACAGGCCACAGAAGAAGCCAACCCTGCTGGCAGTTTGATCTTGGACTTCCAGCCTCAAGAGCTATGAAAAAAACACATTTTTGTTGTTTAAGTCACCCAGTCTGTGGTATTTTGCTATGGCAGCCCTGGCAAACTAATACATCATCCTCAATATCCTCCCTCCCCTCCTTCCTTAGGAATAGAACTCCTAATTTTTAGCTGGGTACATGGCTGCCTACATTACAGGCTACATTTTCTAGCTTCCCTTGCAGCTATACTCAGTCATGTGATTGCATTTTAACCAATAGGATGTAAGAAGAAATGTCAAGTGTGCCTTCAGGTAAATGTCCTTAAAGGGAAAACCCATGATCTTCTTGTTCCCTGCATCCTTTTTAGCTGGCTGGAAGGTGGACCTGATCACCAAAGCTTAAGCAGCCTGTGTGGTTCAGGAGGCAGAAGTCACATCCCAAGGATACAGCATGAGACATAGAATGAGCTGCCTTACCACCTCTTCACAGACTATTTCTGAGCTTTCTGTGTGAGACAGAAATAAACTTGCAACTTGGTTAGGCCACAATTTTGGAGGTTTTCTGTCACCCTTAGTCACACTTGACCCTAACTGATATTGTTAGTTTCTCTTTCCACCTCCTCCTTTTCTACTCTACCCTCTCTCCTGCAAGGAGAAAGCTCTCCTCACTGACAAGAGCCTCAGTCAGAGTGGATTAATCTAGTAAAAGTTAACAGGCAATGTTGATTATAAGCAACCTCCTGCTACATTAACTAACCAGGCAGTCAGTAGACAGGTAAAACTTTTACCCATTTTCCTTCTATTCTAAGTCCAAGCCCCACCCCTATCTTAATTACTTATTTAACTTCTTCCAGATGACACTACTTAAAACTTCCAGTGCTCACAGAAGGAAATCCCAACTTTGAAGCTTGGCACTCAAAGCCCTTCACAATCTAGCCGTAATCTACCTCTGCAATTTTTTTCCACTACAAACAATACTAAAACCAAAACAGATGGCTTATTGTTTGACCCACACATTGCAGGGGTGCCAGTTCCCTGCTTTTACCCATGATGTTCCCCTTCTAGATGTTTTTCTGGTGCCAGCGCAAAGGGCCTAGGGTCTGAAGACAATTGAATTTAAGTCCCAGCTCCACAGCTTCCACGTGAGGTAAACTGGGTCACTTCATCTGCAAAGTGGGAATAATACACTGCTTCGCATGGGTGTTCTGAAGTCAGAGACTGCATGACATTTGGTCTTGCAAACCATAAAATACTACAGTTGCACAAGGCATAATTGTCCTGAATCTGGCATTAGGGTGCCTTTTGGTGCTGGTGTCTGTTGGTTCTGAAGCTACTAGGTAAGCCCCTTACCCTCAATCACTAACTCTCATTGGGCCTGCACACTACTAGGTGCTTTCCAGGCATAACGCCATTCAATCCTCACAAGAGTCTCATGAGACCTGCATTATTATTAATACTCCCACTTGATAGACCAGGAAACAGGCCTCGATTTGAACTCAGTTCTGACTTCCCAGTCCAAACCTCTAGCCTTACACATAACTCCTCAAAGGCAGAAGTTGTACCCTTCCTTGCTTTCTAACTGCCCCTCGAGGATAGAAACTATTATTTGTTCTCTGGATGGGGACCATTTATATTAAAATGCCCCTACAGCGCTGGGTGCCCAGTAAGTGAGTGGAGAACTGCTGATCTCTCCAGGACAGTGTTTCTCAAACAGTGGCCTGGGGACCCCCTGCATCTAATCCCTCTCCGCACTTGGGTCTTCTAATACCTTACCTGCTGAATCTTTTATCTCTGAGATGGTGTCTGGTATCTGCCTGTGTAGGAAGTTCCAGAGTGATTTTTTAAATTGATATTTAAGTTTGAAAACCACAGTGAGTCCATGGAGATTGCACCACGGATGCCACTCAGAGAGAGTGGCAGCACCTGAGGCCTCCCTTCCCCCAGCCGCCACTTCCGCCCCTGAGCGCCAGGCAGAGGCCTCTGGGAGTTTAGATGGCTGAGGCTGACAAAGCTAGTTTCTTGGTTACCCTCAGATGACCTGGCGGGAGTCCTTTTTTCCCCAGGGGCTCTTGGGGGCTGAGTAGAGAACCCCACCATCTAGCCCCATGTCCCAAGCTTGAGCTGCCCTCTGGATGCCCTGCCAAATCAGGAGTCATCTGACCCAGGAGGAAAGGGCAGATAGGTGTCGCTTTGGAGCGGGTGGACGTATACATGGTGTGCAGGCCGAGGCTGAGCCACAGGAGACTGGAGCTCCCTCTAGAAGGCCAAGTCTCCCACGGGACGAGTTGGGGCGGGCACCCCTGGGGACGCTGAGCCTGGCGCAAAGAGCTGAGTTGTCAAGCGCTGGTCTTGACCCTATCTCAGAGATGCCTAAGGTTCCCTCAGCAGGCGAGGGCACAGGCGGCGAAGGCGCGGGCTGTGCTTAGCCTGCGGGGTGGGGTCCCGCGGTCCTCTCCCAGAGCCTCGGCTTTCCCGCCCCGGGGCCCCGCCGCAGGCTGCGCCCTCTGACCTGCAGGCAGCGCTCTCTGCCCGCCCTGCGCCCCCGGCCCCACAGCATCCTCCTGCGCGCGGCTCTCCCAGCCACCTGTCCCGCTCCCTACCGCGCGCGGGCTCCTGAACCTACCCACGCCGTGCCGCTCCTTGTCAGTTTTGCGCCAGGGGCCCATGGCTGGGCCGGGGCCTCTCCTCCTCCCGTGGGGAAGCCGGCAGGGGGTGGCTGAGCGCTGCAGGGCCCCACTTCCTTCCTCTTTTCAAACTCCTCTCAGGGCCCGCCCTCTCCTCCCTCCCCGGGGCTCCCCGCTCCCTCCTCCCTCCCCCTGGGCAGGAGCACATTAGAAGGCTGGTGCTCTGTAGGCTAGGACACCCCGCCCAACGCAAAGCTTGAGGACCACTCCCACCTTGCCTCCTCCCCAGGCGAGGGGGCAGAGGCCAGTCCCCACCACCGCAAGTGCAGAGAATTTCTCCCCAGATCACCGCCGCAAGTGCAGAGAATTTCCTGATTCCCAGTGCCTAGGGACTGAACAAACCATCTACTTAACTCACCTCAGCAAGAGCTTTGGTGTCAGATCTGGGTTCGAATTCAGACGAGGACCAAAAACTTCATTTTTCTAAGCTTCAGTTTTCTCATCTGTGAAATGGGATTCTAGTACCTACTTCATATGATTATTGTGAGGGTAAGAGAAGACCATGTACACGGCAGATGACCTGAAAGCGTAAATATTTACCTGGAGGTGGATCATTTACAGCTTTTCATCGTTTTGGTGCTATAGATTAGACCCGTTGGAAAATCTCATGTAAGCTCTGGAAGCTCTGCTCTGAAAATACATAAATACACTATTTACCAGCATCACTGCAAGGTGAAGCGTGCTGTCATAGCCAGCAACAGTGGGCCCCAGGAAAAGGGCCCTACCGTTAGGCTAATGGAGACATTGCCTCGAAAAATCTCATTTTTGCTCTGGGAACAGATTCTATCCAGAAAAAAAAAAAAAATGTCTGATCCACAGTGATAAGGCAGAATTTAAGTATTCCTGAATTTTCTTTCTTTATTCATGACTCACTACCCCTTTCTGCGTTATACTAGAGAGTCATTAAGATAGATTAGGCAATATCACAGCCAAGCGGGAACAACAAAAAATATTGATTTTGTTTTATCTGCAGTTATTTTCTGTTTTCTAGCAGCACAAATTAGGTAATCATGTCTTGTACAGACAGCAGTGGTATTAGGGTTCCACCAGATGACCAGAACATAGGAGATTATATATGTATGTGAGAATAATCTTCCTTAATTAAATTCAATGGATGGTAGATGTTAATCTCATCTACAAAGTACTTCACAGCAACACCTGTGAGATGGTGACGCTTGGTGTTTGAGTAACTGGGCTATGGCCTTGCCAAGTTGACTCACAAAACTAGATATCACAACAGTATCACAAATTGAGACTATACAACAGAGGTTGGCAAACTTGAGAGTCATGAATAAAGAAAGAAAATATATATGTATGTACAAGAGAGAGAAAGATTGGGGATTGGCTAATGTGATTATGGGGCTATCAGGAAGAGCAGTCTGGAAACTCACAGGAAGGAGATGTTCTCAGGAGGCATTTCAAGGAACCTCAGTTTTATTCATCAGGTTTGTCAACTAATTGAATCAGGACCACCCAATTTATTGAGGATAATCTTCCTTAATTAAATTCAAGGGATGGTAGATGTTAATCACATCTACAAAGTACATCACAGCAACACCTGTGAAGATTGTGAAGCTTGGTGCTTGATTGAATAACTGGGCTATATAGCCTTGCCAAACTGACTTACAAAGCTAACCATCACAATGGTATTACAAATTGAGACTATACAACAGAGGTTGGCAAACATTTTCTGTAAAGGCACAGACAGTCAATATTCTAGTCTCTGCAGTCCAGAAAGCAAAATCAAGTATATGTAGGATACAAGTACTCATGTAAAGAAAGAAAACAAGCTTCTAAAAATTTTTATTAATAAAATTCAAAATATGATGTGAATGAGTATCTTTTGTAATACTGGCTTAGTAATTAAAAAAAATACATTTTGGGAATAATTCATTTTATTGGAATTCAAAGTTAATGTTCCTTATCAAAAGTGATTCAAATGTTCATATGTTAATGCTGATCTGACAGGATATTTACTTTATTTCTTAAAAAATGTTTACAAATGGGCAATGCTTAAAAGTCCAGAAGAGCTAATAAAATTAACTTTTGATACTACTGATTCAATAACACATCACAGATTTAAATATTTTCCACAAAGTACCTGATGATGAATTTACAATTAATAATCACAGGTTGTAAATATCTTACATTTTCACCCTGTTTTCTAAATTTGATCCAAAAGCCTTTTTCTGCTCCATAGATTTTTTTTTTCCATGAACAATTGCAACACATCCTAGCAGATTCCACTTCAGGTTATGTTGAATTAGTGTTTTCTCATTTTCATTTAAAATAATATTGCCCATAGTTCTTCTACTATTGAAGAAATAGCTTCTATTTAAATTTCATTTAAAATAGTATTTCCCATAGCTCTTCATAGAAGCTATTTCTTCATTCACCTTAAGCTCAGCATTGACTCCTCACATAAATAACAATTGAGCTGCAATGGTAATATTTGTCAACTTAAGACCTAAGGAAAACCACCAGAAGTCATTTTAAAATTCACTATTGATGTTGCTGTCAATGTTCTCAATTCTTCAAGCAACCAATGTCACCAAAAGGCTAACAGTCTTGAGCTAATTTATTTTCACTGGGTGTATATCATCTGCTGCTATAATCAACATGATTTAATGAACTCAACATTAGTAAAATGTTTTTCCTTGCTTGCATAACAAGCCACTTGGGAACTTACTCTGGTTGTAATCTCATTTTCATTTTTTATTATTTTAAAGAAATTGTGCTGTGATGAGATATTCTCTTTTAAATTTTCTAATGTTTCTGGCCATTGCTTTTGTGTGAGTTGGAAATATTTTTATGAGTGCTCAATCTATTATATCATTTGGAGTGTCAACATGTAATAAACACAATGCTTTCTCCCCTGTTTGTTTTGTGCTGCTACAGATTGTGTAATTTATGATGAAGAGAAAATTATTTGGCTCACATTTCTGGAGAATGGGAAGTTAAATATCAAGGGGCCAGCATCTAGCAAGGGGCTTTTTTGCTGTGCCATCCCATAGTGGAAGGTGACAGGGCAAAAACCAGAGAGCAAAAAGAGCCAAACTCACTTTTATAACAACCTCACTCTCACAATAACAAATCACGCCCTCGAAAACTAACTCACTCCCACAATAACAACATTAATCTATTTATGCAGAGCCCTCATTATCTAATAATCACATCTTATTAGCCTCCACCTTCCAACATTGTTGTATTGGGGATTAAATTCTCAACACGGGAACTTTGTTGGGGGGGGTCACATTTAAACCATGCCACTATTTGATTTGATAACAAAACAATGCACACTCCATCGTGCCTTAAGAGCATGACATTTGGAGCACACTATTCTTTCTTTTCTTTTTGACATGGTGGCCATAGCACTGGTAGTTTTTTAAAATGTTACTATGTAGAGTCATATGCATGGCACTTTAAATGCTGTGGAGTTATAACCCCATCTGATTAGTGGGTTGTTGGACAGCACTGGGAAGCTTTGCGAACACCACATACAGTCTCCGTTGCAAATAGTCAACTCTGCCATTGTATAATGAAAACAACCATAACTGTTGTATAAATGAATGAGCAGGGCTGTGTTCCCATAAAATGGAATTTTCACTTCCTACAGTTTTCACATATCATGAAATATTATCTTTATTTCGATATTGTTCATCAACTTAAAAATGTAAAAAGTAGTCTTAGTTCACAGGCCATACAAAAACACGCGGCAAGCCACATTTGATCTGTGAACCATAGTTTGCTATCTCCTGCTATACACAGTTGTATTATCTTCATAAACTTGTAGCCAGGTGATAAAAAATACACATTTTTTTTTCTATTTTGGTTTAAGCTTCTGACATACAAAACAGGCATACTATTTTACATCAACAGTGTGGTAAAGTATCTCATGGGAGGCCCAGTGGTTGGTGGTACCAGAAAGGAAATAAGGTTGAACTTGAGGAGTACTGAAGATCTTTTCCTCATTCAATTTGTGACACAACCTATAATAGGAATCTGTTCCTTAAATAATGTTAAACGAACAAATTATTCAGCATATTAAAAGAGTTGAAAAATTGCTTTCAGTTGAAGGAAATGAAGTTTAGAAATTTTGACTGAGGGTTAATTAACTTCTTAATAGGGTGACTTTTAATGTAGAAATCTTTAAACTTCATTCAGTTAGGAGATGGCTTTTATGTTTCTGAAATATGGGTTTTCCATTAGAGTTAACAATTCTATGTCACCATAAAAATTTTTTGGCCAGAGAGATCAATATTCAAACATAAAAATCTGACTAAAACCACTTAAAGAATTTACAATAATCTTGGTCGCACTATTTTATTATACACCATCCGTCAGATACTTGACTTAGGTCGTATACTCTTGATGACTATAACTTCACATACATTGTGAGGGATGACTGTGGGAAAAAGGAAATCTCTAGCCAAGATTACTTTTAAGTTCAGTCCCATGTGTCCAACTACCTCCTAGACATCCCCTCCCTGCCCCATCAATGTCTCCATGTTTCAGAACCAAGTTTATCACATAACTGCACCCTAGACTTGTCCCTCTTCTGACTGTTTCTACCTGATCTAACAGGTGAAGTGACCAGACTGTGCTTTAATGAGGTGCTAGAACCCCATCTCCATCACTTACCTAGCTTTTTGGTTTGCAGCAAATTCACTGAACACTTTCTAAGCCCCATTCATTGAATACTTACTGCCTGTCAATCCCTGATTTAAACATTTTGCATGCATTATCTCATGTAATCCTCAAAGCAGCCCCATGAGAGAGATGCCCTTATTACCCCCATTTTGCTAATAACCAAACTGAGGCCAGAGAAATGAGATCCCTTATTGTAGCCAATATCCACTGTGACTGCCTATGAGTACATCATTACCCTTCACTTCACTCGGGTCAAAAACTTAACTCCTCCTACTGTCCCTTTCACTCCAAATGATAATCTCAAAAACAGCTGTTCAAACTACTCTCTCCCCAAAGTCATGACCTTGTTAAGATCTTCTTTGAAACTTGGATTAGAGATCCCTTCCTCAACCTTGCCTCCTTCCAATGTCCTCTCCATGTTACTTCTGAGACCCTTTGCCTAAGCAGTTTTGGTCTTCTCAAGCTCCTGGAATAATCTAGAAAAAAAATAAGTAAAGCAGGTTTGTAATAACATGAGATAGTTTACAACTTTTGTGAAATAAAGGCATTCTGTGGGAAAGAGCTGTGCAAAGCCTCAAGTATAGGCCAAAGATACCTAATTGGACTCATGGTTTAGGTAAATTGGAGAAAACCCTTTCCCTAAAGCACGACAGAAGAGAAAGTGTCTGATGTCCATCTTTTTCAGAGTCATATATTCAGATCCAAGACTCTCTTTGCTAGATTTCACCAGTATATAGTGGAATGTTTCCATACAGTTGCTACATAGCAACCATCTCAAGGCACTTTAGTGCCCTCCTCTCATTCTTGCCCTGGAAAGCCATCATTGGGCACCACTTGTGTCACTATAGTGCCTGCCAGCTTGTCCTGTGTAGTTCATGCTGGTGGGCCCCCTTCTGCATATGTCTCCCAACTCCCAGCCAGAGAGCTCCTGGACCCAGATAGGGGAGAGGGCTGCCTGGAGGGTAGCATTGTCATGTCAGCAGGTAGATGCCTAGAGGCTTCTGGTGTCCCATCCACCTGTGTCCATCACATGGCTGCCTTTGGAAACTCGAGCCTCCATAGTATTAGTCAACATTTTTCTCATCATCTCTTCTTGTGTCGCTTGTTACAGTCATGGCAAATCACAAAGTATATTCCGAGCAGCTCAGATAGTCAAGAGCAAAACTTGTACTTACCTAAATTTTACTCACCAGAGAGGAATCTAGGTCCCTATCGGGACCATAAAAGCCTCTAGGGAAGAAGGATATAAGTGCCCAAAATCGATTAGCTGCACGAAAGGAAGGAGAATCAACAACAAAGATGCCACGTAGATAAGTAGGCATTCAAATAATTCTGCCTGCAGGTAACAGACAAATCTCTAGAAGTGACTGTGGGAGTGAAGGTTGGCAATAGGGAGAATCAAGAGATTTCCTGCTTACCTAGAGTTTGATCTATCAGATTAAATGTTAATAGCCTCACCCAGGCTATTAACTGCAATGCCATTAATTCCTTCCTTATTATGGCTGAGTAGTATTCCATTGTAAGTATATTCTAAGTGAAGCAACTCAGGAATGGAAAACCAAATATTGTATGTTCTCTCTCATAAGTGGGAGCTAAGCTATGAGGATGCAAAGCATAAGAATGACACAGTGGATTTGGGGACTCAAGGGGAAAGGGTGGGAAGGAGGTGAAGGATAAAAGACTACAAATAGGGTGCAGTGTATATTGTTTGGCTGATAGGTGAACCAAAATCTCACAAATCACCATTAAAGAACCTACTCATGTAACCTAAAACCACCTGTTCCCCAATAACCTATGGAAATTAAAAAATTACTATATTTGAAGCTATTAACATATATATATATATATATATATATATATATATACACAATGTTAATAGCCTCAAACCTACTACTAGTTAATGTTCTAGGCATCTGCTGGTGGGATCTACCTCAACTGTGAGACTAAGATGTCAAAGTTCAGATTAATATCTCTCAGTGCATCCTTCACTTTTGAACACTATTTAAAGTCTTAAGAATATGACGCAGGGCCGGCATTGCCCTTGACAGCTTCATTTCCTGCCTCCTCTGCCCTTCTTACACCACCTCCCTGCACCAAACACATAATCACCCTACACTCTTATGAGATGGTGCTGTTTGAAGTTTCCTAGAAGCACCACAATTTCTCACATCTCTGTGTGCTCTAGTCCTTCATCCAACAGGAATACCCCTTCTTGCCCTCTAGGTTAAGTAGTTCTGGGAAGACCTCCTTGGTGACCCTCCCCACCTCCCAGCTCCCCCTTCCAGTTAGACCGCCCTCCTGAGGCAGCCCATGCCCATGAACTACTGGTCTGTCTAGGAGTTGCAAAGGCTCTTTCTGCAAAGCTGCCAAGGCTCACACTGGGTGCAGTGACAATCAGCCCTGCTCCTTTTCCACATCTCGTTGGCGCTGACTCATCTAGAAACAATGATATCTGACAGGGGCCAAGCACTAGCCAACCAAAGACCAAACCTGAAGGATGACCTATTTGTTCAACAAGCATATTTTATTTTCACATTGTTTAATATAAAAAAATTGCCAGCAATTAATAATTAAGAGATTTTTACATGGACTTCTAGATTCCTAGTCTCTCTCTAAATAAGTGTAGACTCTGCATTTCCACAAGGCAGTTTCAGCTGGAGATAGCTCCAGCAGCTGCCCTTGGGCCTGAGCGTGCACTCTTGTTGCCACAGTCCCCAGTGCTGTGCCAAATCTTAATTGCTATTTACCATTATGCTTACACAGTTGTTTTTCTTAAGGTAAAAACAAAAATGAAATACTGCTTGGCCTTATGTTCCATCAAAAGTGGGAAAATAAGAGAGACTGAGAAAACACATGTTTCAGGAAACATGGGAGAGGGTGTATGTATTTACAGATGTGGAGAATAGTCTTAGATGTAGGTCTACATAGAACAAATTCTTCTTAAGTTGCCATAATAACAACAAACCCAGTTTGCTTCACTCATTTAAGTTACCTGCCTAGTCCCCGCAAACATTGAGTTGTGACCTTGGTGGGTGTATTAGAAACAAGGAAGGACAACACTTTCTGGCCAGTCAGGAGGCTTTGTATTGGGTAGACAGCAAACCAACCCAATTAGGTCTTCTTATTTCAGAAGTATAAATAGCAGACATTCCAGCAGAAAGCGAATTACTTAAGCCAAGAGTGCCTCTTGAACAATATCAATCTCTTGATTTTTTGGAGAAATCAATTACCTGGTTTAGAAGACGACAATAGATTCCTTATAGCCCTTATGTCCTAGCAATAAGCCTTCAGCAATCTGAGTGTATCTCTTCGCTAAGTACAATACACACCTGCAAGCCATGTTGTAATTGTGGCTTTACTGGACCTCCACCCATTCCTAGAGGCTGAGTGCTCCTTCACTCCACAAACATCAATGGAGAACCCATCATGTGAGAAGCCCTGTTAGAGGCCCTGAGGATATATCTTGGGGAACAGCACAAACAAGATTGCTGCTCTCATCAATCTGTAGTCTAGAAGGGAAGGCAAAAAATCCACATTAATACATTTTAATAAAGAAAATAAATTATATAGAGAGTACTGTGGGAGAGTAGAAAAGGGGATGGTCTGGGAATGGCTCTCTGAGAAAGCACTAGGTAAAAAGCTACCCTCGAGGAATTGCCACACTGTCTTCTACCATGGTTTAACTAATTTACACTCCCACCAACAGTGTAAAAACGTTCCTATTTATCCACAGCTTCACAAGGATCTAGAACCAGAAATACCATTTGACCCAGCAACCCCATTGCTGGGTATACCCAAAGGAATAGAAGTCATTCTACTATAAAGACACACGTACACATATGTTTATTGCAGCGCTATTTACAATAACAAAGACATGGAACCAACCCAAATGCTCATCAATGATAGACTGGATAAAGAAAATATGGCACATATACACCATGGAATACTATGCAGCCATAAAAAGGAGTGAGATCATGTCCTTTGCAGTGACAGGGATGAAGCTGGGAAGCCATCATTCTCAGCAAACTAACACAAGAACAGAAAACCAAATGCTGCATGTTCTCACTCATAAGTGGGTGTTGAACAATGAGAACACATGGCCACAGGGAGGGGAACAATACACACTGGGGCCTGTGAGGGGGTAGAGGCAAAGGGAGGGAGAGCATTAGGACAAATAGCTAATGCATGCAGAGCTTAAAACCTAAATGACAGGTTGATAGGTGCAGGAAACCGCTAAGGCACATGTATACCTATGTAGCAAACCTGCACGTTATGCACCTATATCCCAGAATTTAAAGTAATTTTTTTTTTAAGAAAAGAATGATAGTGAATTTTTTTCAGAAGGTTTCCAATTGACTTTGCCAAGATCCATCAGAGGAATTACTATCTATGGCAGCTATAGCCTTATGAAATATATTGCTTAAATAATGAGGCTTGAAAGTCCAAATCACTCCTTGATCCATGGGCTGTCAAATGGATGTCCTGTTAGCAGACATGAAAACAACATCAATCTTCTTGTACATCTCCATCAGAGCTCTTAGGCGACGAGGTGCACTGTCAATGAGCAGTAATGTTTTGGAAAGAACCTTTTTTTTTCTGAGCAGTAGGCCTCAACAGTGGGCTTAAAATAGTCAGTAAACCATGCTGTAAACAGACATGCTGTCATCCAGGCTTTGTTGTTTCATTTCTAGAGCACAAACTGAGTAGATTTAGCATGATTCTTAAGGACTCTAGGAATTTTCAGAATGATAAATGAGCATTGGCTTTAACTGAAAGTCACCAGCTGCATTAGCCCCTATCAAGCGAATCAGCCTCTCCTTTGAAGCTTTGAAGTTAGGCTTTGACTTCTCCTCTCTAGCTGCGAAAGTCCTAGATGGCATCTTCTAATAAGGCTGTTTCATCTACGCTGAAAATCTGTTGTTTGGTGTGCCACCTATAACAGTGATCTTAGCTAAATCTAGATAACTCTCTGCAACTTCTCCATCAGCACTTGCTGACTCACCTTGAATTTTTATATTGTGGAGAGAGCTTCTTTCCTTAAATCTGATGATCCAACATCTGCTAGCTTTTACTTTTTCTCCTGCAGCTTCCTCACTTCTCTCAGCCCTCATAGAACTGAAGAGAGTTAGGGCCTTGCTCTGAATTAGGCTTTGACTTAAGGGAATGTTTTAGCTGGTTTGATCTATGCAGACGATGAAAACTTTCTAATATCCCAATAACACTGATTTGCTTTTTTAAAAAATCATTCCTCTGTTCACTGGAGTAGAAATTTTAATTTTCTTCAAGAATTTTTTCTTCACATCCACACCTTGGCTAACTGGTACAGGAGGCCTAGCTTTGTGGCTGTCTTCGCTTTTGCCATGGCTTCCTCATTAAATGTCATCTCTAGTTTTTGATTTAAAGTCAGAGACACATGACTCTTTTCACTGGAACACTTAGAGGTCATAGTGGGGTTATTTATTAGCCTAATTTCAATACTTTTGTGTCCCAGAAAATAGGGCGCTCTGAGGGGAGGAAGAGATGAGAAAATGTTGGTCAATGGAGCAGTCAGAATACACACAACATTTATCGATTAAGTTCACTGTCTTATATGGGCGAGGTTCATGCAGCCCCAAAACAATTACAATAGTAATATCAAAAATCACTGAACACAGGTCACCACAATTTATATAATAACAATAAAAATGTTTGAATGTTGTAAGAATTACTAAATCGTGACACGGAGACATGAAGTGAGCTGCTGTTGGGAAAATGGTGTCAATAGACTTGCTTGACACAAAGTTGCCACAAACCTTCAAATTGTAAAATGAGAAAAAGGCCGTATCTGCAAAGTGCAACAAAGCAAAGCACAATAAAATGGAGTAAGCCCATATAGCCTGTATAGCCATTATTCTAGATGGCCGTATGTCCAATTAAACAGTCTGTTGTTATGGAAGAGCAAGAAAAACAGTTACTGAGAGAGTAGAAAGGGAAAGACAAGACTGGTTGAGTTGGTTAAGGGGAAATTATATTACAAAGAAATGGAAGCATCAAGCAACTCTTTTTAAGAGTTTTCCTGGAAAGGACAGCAGATAAAATGGGGTGGTAGCTAAAGGAGGCCGTAGAATCAAGAAGTTAAGAGAGTTGTGATGACCATGGAAATGTGTGCCCTTCAGATTTCCTACTGTGAGGAACGTAATTGCCTAATGTTCTCAGTTGCTATACTCTGAAATTCTTTCCCCTCGTTAATATCATGATTATGCTTTCCACAGGCTGCTCTCAGCCAGTGACTAAGGGTGCCAGGGATACTAAGACAGGCAAGCTGCTGCTTGACATAGGACTCCTCTGACTGACAGCTTTGGCTTAAGGACTCCCCATTTGCTTTGCCAAAACTTTGTTAAAGCTGCAATGCAGCCTGCCTGCCTTCTTTTCCTTCCTTCCTTCCTTCCTTCCTTCCTTCCTTCCTTCCTTCCTTCCTTCCTTCCTTCCTTCTTTCCTTCCTTCTTCCCTTTTCCCCTTCACAGAGGTCAAATCTACACCACGATGTCACAGCTTTTCCAGTCTTCTTTCAATTTTTCCTCACAAGTGTTCCCCATAATACAGTTTTTTTTTTTTTTTTTTTTTTCTTTTTTAACTCTTATTTTAGAACCTGCTTCTTGGAAGACCTGAGCTAATGCAAGAGGAGATATTGGAGTGCGTTAGTAGCCTAAGGGGAATGATCCAGCCATGAGAGAAAAACCGAACATGCTTAAGAAAGAGGGGATGATGGCAGGTAACAAGTCCTTGGGATAGAGATGAGATGGGATGCAAAAATAGAAGCACACAGTTCTTCACTATAAAAGGAGACAAAGCAGAAGACAAGGGCATATAGTTGCAGTTCGGTTGGTAAGTGGGATAGAAGGAAACAAAGGTAGTTTTTCTTTTGTTTCAGCGCCGCTTGAGAAATGGCATTGTAAGGTGGGTGAGAGATTGATTCTGGATTCAAACGTAAGTTCCTTTGAATCCTAGCTATGACACTTTGGGTAAGTCACCAAACTTTTCTGTTTCTCAGTGCCCTCATCTTGAGGATGGAGCTCTTTTGTGGCATATACTTTAGAGACTTAAAAAGACTAAATGAGTTAGTATATGAAAGCATATAGGGCCAGGCTCAGTGGCTTATGCCTATAAGCCCAGCACTTTGGGAGGCTGAGGAAGGTGGATCACTTGAGGTCAGGAGTTCAAGACCAGCCTGGCCAACATGGTGAAACCTCATCTTTACAAAAAATACAAAAATTAGCTGGGTGTGGTGGTGCATGCCTGTAATCCCAGCTACTTGGAATTACAGGGAAGCTGAGGCAGGAGAATCATTTGAAACCCGGAGGCAGAGGTTGCAGTGAGCTGAGATCATGCCACTGTACTCCAGCCTGGGTGACAGAGTGAGACTCTGTCTCCAAAAAAAAAAGAAAAGAAAGCCTATAGAACACTAGCATTTAGCACATGAATGTACAACAAATGTTAGCTGTTATTTTCTCAATAAAATATGAAGATCTGACCAGGTGCAGTGGCTCATGCCTGTAATCCCAGCACTTTGGGAGGCCAAGGCAGGCAGATCACGAGGTTAGGAGTTCATGATCACCCTGGCCAACATGGTGAAACCCCATCTCTACTAAAAACACAAAAATTAACTGGCCATGGTGGTGCATGCCTGTAATCTCAGCTACTCAGGAGGCCGAGGCAGGAGAATCACTTGAGCCAAGGAGGTGGAGGTTGGAGTGAGCCGAGATTGCACCACTGCACTCCAGCCTGGGCAACAGAGCATGACTCTGTCTCAAAAAAAAAAAAAAAAATGAAGATTATTAGTTGAGATAAAGGTGGAGAAGTTGAGAAGCAGGTGGAGAAAGAGAAGTGAAACTCATCTTGAAGAATTGGACAAGGAGTGCTCATTAGTCATGAGATTCAAGTGAAACAGTCAAGATGGTTGAGTGGTGTTTATCTGCAACATTCAGCTATTCGGGTGCAGACATGAATTAGTGATTCTCCACTCTGGCTGCAAATTAGAGTTACCTGGGGAGATTCTAAAACTTAATGTTTCCAGTTCTCCCCTCCCCCAGACTCTGATTGAATTAGCCAGGAATGGGGGTCCACCAGACATTTACATCTTTAAGAATAGGGGAGGAATTGGGTTTAACTGAGGGTGAGGTCTTTCCAGGAGATTTCAGAGGAAGAGTGATCAAAAAGGAATCAGTTATGGATAATAGAATCTAAGTTACTTAAGGAAAAAATTGAAGGCTTTCATGATGGACAGTGAAAATATGGTATATTCAAAGGCACAGAGGTCCCACTGGAGAAGAAGAGCTGTTGAAGTGAGAGGAACTCTGAAGACAGAAATAGTTCATGATCATATACTTACCTCACATGCCAAACATATAAGTGAGCCCCCAAGTAGTTTACTGAATAAGCAACACAAAAAATTAAGTAATTAAAGTACAACAGGAAAATTGCTCTTGGATGACTCTTTTCTCAACTCCAGTTTAAGAAGTTATTATTTGAATCCATTTGACATAATGTGCTAGTTTGTTCATTTGTTTTTGTTTTGAGACAGGGTCTCTCTCTGTCACCCAGGCTGGAGTACAGTGGCTCAATCTCAGCTCATTGCAGCCTTAACCACCTGGACTCAGATGATTCTCCCTCCCTAGCCCCCTAAGCAGCTGGGAGTACAGGTGTGTGCCACCAGACTCAGGTAATTTTTGTATTTTATGTAGACAGAGGGGCTTGCCGTGTTGCTCAGGCTGGTCTCAAACTCCTGGGCTCAAGCAACCCGCATGCCTCAACCTCCCAAAATGCTGAGGTTACAGGCGTGAGCCACTTCACCCAGCCTGTGCTTTCGTTCTAAAAAGATGACTATGCTGGTAGTTCAGTTACAAAGAACAGAATCTACTGTCACTAATTTAAGTAGGCAGCCACATGTAACACAGTACTAAGTGGATCACAGAATTAATGAGAGGCTGAAACAACAGACACAGGATTTCCAGGAATAACTGCCAGAGCTATGCTATGGAACTGAAATGGGATACTTCCCTGATTCTCCTTGCAGGACATGCAACAGGAGGGTGGCTTGCCTGTCCAATTGCCCCACAGTTCAAGCCCCTATGGGGAGCATGCAGATGGGAAGGTGCAGAGGCCGGGGCATGTGCTTTGGGCTTTCGGCCCCACAGTAGTGCCTACGGGTAAGTGCCTGCAACCTGTTACATAGCTCTTTCAGCTTTGCCACGGGCAGATGGCCTGAGTGTTAATCAGCTCAATGGACCCTCTGCCTTACTGCAAGGGCAGAGGGCCAGTGTGACAGCTTTCTGTATTGCCAGCTCTTGCCCAGTGTCCAGGAAGAATCACATCACATGCAGGCTCAAAGGATGAGCACAAGGTTTTATTGAGTGAGTAGTGGAGGTGGCTCTCAGTGAGATGGATGGGGAGCCGGAAGGTGGAGGGGTGTGGGGGAGATAATCTTCCCCTGGAGTTCAGCCATTCTCGACTGAGCTCCTCTCGCTGTTGAAACACCTCTTCCCTCCTTCTTTGCTGTCCTGTCCTGCTGTCTGCCACTCTTCACTGCCCTCTGCCGCTCTCTGCTGCTCTGTTCCTCTGCTTCTCTCGATATTCAGCCACTTGTGTATATGCCCCACCAAGGTCTCCGGTTAATATGGACACAGGATGGAGGGAGGTATGGCAGGCCAGAGTGGTCTTGGAAAATGCAACATCCAGGCACGAAAACAGGAGTGTCTGTACTCACTTAGGTCCATGGGCTCTTTCCCAAGGGTGGAGCCTTTGCCAGGGACCCACCCTTCTCTACCCAACACTTCCCTGCCCCACTCCCATATCAGAACTGGGCTTGGCAATTTTTATGACCTCCATTGTTCCGTCCTCCTTCTGTGGTAAATCAGCAAGGCAGAGCAAAGAGACCCATCATGTAAGAGAGGTGCTAAATATGCACCAATGTAATCTTGTCATCTTATGTTGCTGCTTAGGTGAGATAGAAAAGTGCTAATAAGTGTTAGAAACTGCTTTTTATTGTACAAGGTGTCCATAAAGTTGAGAAACATGGAATAAATTTATTTTTAAAGAGTTATTGGTTTCTGTGTCAACTAATTTTGCTTAATATACTATTCTTCATCACCCTGATGAAGAATTTTCAGGTGGAATACCTCTAAAGTAAAGAAAATGGTCCAATTGTTAATCTAAAAAAAGTCCAATAAACACTATTTCCCCAATTATACTCTCCCCCAAATTCAGGTTAGCAATTAGACCTAATGCTTTAAATTTTTAGTATTTTACCTGAAACTTTATGGAACATATTATTTTAAAATATAACTAATATATTGTCTGAACATAAATTTATCCTGTTTTCCAACTTTATGGATAGTTTATATAGAAATCAGTTCAAAAATAGCTCAGGTAAACTCTCTTCTCTTTTGATGCACAAGCACCAGTTGAAACCATTAGGACAAGGTGGAGATATTCCGTAACATAATCTAGAGAAAATGTGAATAATAGATTATTCATGGTAAAGAATTCACTGTAACCAGATAGGAAAAATATCGTTTCAAAGAGCCATCTGTTCAGTTCGGGGAAATCACTCTTTTAGGTTTTAAATTACACTATCCTATTCTCTTTTTAATTATTCTTTGTGTGTGCTTCTTTTATATTTCCTTTGCTGACTTTTCTTTGTCTTCTTTTTCCGTATAAGGTATCCCTCAAGTCTCATAGGAAACACTATTATATATTAAAAAGAACACTCCGTGAGGTCAGAGATTTTAGATTGAAGGAAAATTGCCTTGCCTTACATTTATATCTGCAGTATATTTAGACTTGATAGTTGCTTTAGGTTGAGATAGGGGTCAAGAGTAATTTTTTTCTGCATACATTATACAAACTGACCCAGTATTATTTTCAAAAGACTATCCTTTCCCTCTTGCATTTGTAGTTTTATTTTTCAGTCAAAAATCATATGATCATACATGTTTGACTCTGTTTATAGATCGTTTATTTTCTTCCTTTGGTCTGTTTATCTATGTTTGCTTTTATGCCACACTGAATTAATTATCGTTTTGTAACAGAGCTCCATTTCTGTTAGTGTAAGTCCTCCACCTGTGGTCTTCAAGATTTCCTTGGGTATTCCTGGCCTTTTGCATTTCCATATACACTTTCTTTTTTTTTTTTTTTTTTCAGAGTCTCACACTCTCACCCAGGCTAGAGTGCAGTGGCAAGATCTCAGCTCACTGCAACCTCTGTCTCCCAGGTTCAAGCAATTCTCCTGCCTCAACCTCCCAAGTAGCTAGGACTTCAGGTGCCCACCACCATGCCCAACTAATTTTTGTATTTCTACTAGAGATGGGGTTTTGCCATGTTGGCGAGGCTGGTCTCAAACTCCTGTCCTCAGGTGATCCACCTGCCTCTGCCTCTGCCTCCCAAAGTCCATAAATGCTTCAGAATCAACTTACACGTTCCAGAAAAGAAAAAGTATAAGAAATTTTATTGCAATTGTGTCAAATCTTTAGCTCAATCTGGAGATTAATGATATCTTTAATATGTTATTTTCCACTACTTATGTAAATGTTCTTTACCTCTGTGGTGCTTTGTAGTTTTCAGTGTAGAGATTTTATAGATCGATTTGTTGACTTTATTGATAAGCATATGATATACGTATAATAACATAATTTTTAAAAAAATTATTTGTTTGTAGCTGACATAATTGATTTTTAAAAATCGACCCTGTATATGATAGGTACCTTTAGTAAATTCGGTTATCACTTTTAAGAGTTTACCTACAAAGTATTTTAGATTTTCTATACAGTCATAGCACTTGCAAATAATGACATTAAAAACTTACAATTTTAACATAATTCTGTTAGTGGTGGCAGAGATCTGAGCTACTGGAGGCAAACCCGTAGGCAACCACAGCAACTTCAGTCCTTACCTCCTCAGACGAATGAATTCGTCTCAGGGGGCAAAAAGCAGAAAAAGAGATCCAGGCAAACTTCAGAGCAGGAGTGAAAGTTTATTAAAAAGTCTTTACAACAGAAAAGAACCCTTGGAAGAGATCCAAGTGGGTGTCTCAAGGTGGGAGAAAGATGAGAAGCAAAAAAGAGCCCTTTAACCTTGATCCTGGGACTTTATAAGCTCGCCTCTTTCCCATGATTCTTCCCGCATGCGCAGTGCTTTCCTTAAGCTTTGGAATTGAGGAGGTGCAGTGTGTTTAGGGAGTTATGCATATGCCCCTCTGAGGCTCTTTTCCTTTTTCTGGTGGTGGGTGCCTCCAGAAGGTCATACTTCGCCATTTTGTTTCTTAACACGCATGCCCAAGAAGCAGCTTCTCCCTGGGGTCTGCATTCAATTAGCACTTTTAATGTTAACAGGTGTGGACCATCAGAAAATTGTCTCTCCCTGGCTGCCAAATTATCATTTTTAGAAAGGTAATGCTGACACATCACCCGACATTTTTAGTGGGTTGGGGGAGAGCCCTCTCCTGCACTGCTCATGCATAACTACCTGTAACAATTTCAGGCTTAAAAAAGAGTCACAAGAATAATAAAAATAATTCTGTAAATTCTTCACCCAGATTCCTCAAATGTTAACATTTCAATACATCTGCTTAATTATGCCCCTTTCAATATATGAAACTAGCTTTTTCTGAACCATTTAAGAATAAGGTGCAGAATGATACACTTTTACCTCACAGTAAACTATTTACCTCATTACTGCATTCTTTGAAAACAAGGGCAGTCCAACAACCAAATTCAGAAATTAACATTGGCACAATACTATCAGTTAACAAAATAAAATTCCACGTCACAAGTTGCATTCACTTTAATCAGAATCAGTTCCTCCACCTTTATTTATCTTTCATGATCTTGTTTTTGTTTGTTTTAGAGACAGGGTCTTGCTCTGTCACCCAGGCTAAAGTGCAGTGACACAATCACAGCTCCCTGTAACCTTGAACTCCTGGGCTCAAGTGATCCTCCAAACTCAGCATCCCACGTAGCTAGAACAACAGGCATGTGGCACCACCATACCTGGCTAATTTTTTAAATATTGTGTAGATATGAGGTCTTGCTATGTTGCCCAGGCTGATCTCAAACTCCTGACCTAAAGCAATCCTCCTGCCTCAGCCTCCAAAGCACTGGAATTAAGTGTAAACCATTGCTCCTGGCAATCTTAGCATGTTGAAGAGTACAAGCCAGATATTGAATAGAATGCAACTCAGGATTTTACAATGTTACCTTATTATTAGATTCAATCTATAAAATTTATGGCAGGAATACCCTATAAGTAATGCTGTGTTTTCTTCACAGTTTTATATTTGAAGATATATTATAACAATTATGTTGACTTTTATTAAAAATTGAAGTGACACCTGCCAGATTTCTCATGTAAGGATTACTAGTGACGGATATATATTTGTGAAAGGATGCTATAAAACTATGTAAATATTCCATAACTTATCAAACATTTACCCCACTCATTTTGTATCTACTGATGACTATTTCCTATATCATGTATTAGTATAATTACCAGACTTTTAAATTCTATTATTTTTCTATATTCATCAAATGAAATTCTACTGTAAGAAAAAGTTTTTCCTTCCCTCCTTCCTTCCTTCCTTCCTTCCTTCCTTCCTTCCTTCCTTCCTTCCTTCCTTCCTTCCTTCCTCCCTCCCTCCCTAATAGTGTGAAATCATGATTTTTAATTTTACTCAATAGGTTATAGTCCATTACTATTGCCGATTTATATGCTGAAATTATCCCCGATTTGACCAATGGAGGAAACTTAAAGCTGGTTCCCAAGTCATTTTGACATGCTCCCATCATTCTCTGGGCACTTTCTTACCTCCTAGCACAAGATGTTCAAAGCTCATCTCGTACATTCCCAGCCATAGTCCTGGAATAAGCCATTTCCCAGAGTCCTGGCTCATTTTGGTGGAGAATGGTGATAAGAAACCAAGACCTGAGTGTTATGTGTTCTCGTGGCTACTGGGATGCTATTGCTTTTGGGGCCACTCAGTAGATGGAGCTAGGAGGAGTTCATAAGGTTCATTTTAGCCTTCCCCCTTTCCATATTTTAACTCCCCTCTCCAACAGTGAGAAAATTTGTTCAGGCCATGCACAATGTATTTAGTTATTTGTTCGATCTTTGAATCCTTTTGAAAGTTTTCCTAGTCATCTTGTGTTGAAATAATTCCTCTCTAGGAGATTCTTCAAGGACATCTGAGGGTACAAAATTCCCTATGTTCTGAAGTATTTAAAACCATTTTATTATAGCCTTGATGTGTAAAGAATAGCTTTGATGGAAAAAAAAAAAATCCTTGGTTACATGGAGGAAACTTAAGTGCATTTTCCTTAAGCATTTTTTAAAAGTTGTCTCATTAATATCTTCCTCTGCATGTTGTTTTGGGGAAGTTTGATATCAGACTGTTTCTCTTGTCTTTGCATGTGATTTGATCTTTTTGCTTAAGTACCTGAGGATTTTTTTTTTTTTTTTTTTTTGAGACAAGGTCTGGCTCTGTTGCCCAGGCTGGAGTGCAGTGGCACCATCACAGCTCATTGCAACCTCCACCTCCTGGGCTCAAGCGATCCTCCTGCCTCAGCCTCTCAAGTAACTGGGACTACAGGTGTCCATCACATCCAGCCAATTTTTGTATTTTTGGTAGAGACGAGGTTTGACCGCTTTCCTCAGGCCTGGTCTCAAACCCCTGGGCTCAAGTGATCTGCCTGTGCCAGCTTCCCAGAGTGCTGGGATTACACGTGTAAGACACTGTGACTGCCCGAATTATTCACTGTTTTAAAAATCTAATAGTTTAAAGTGTTCCAGGTCACTTTTCTCAGTTTAGAGTGTTGTGCCATGGTTTATTTCTTCTTCATTTTGGCTTTTGTAGGGGGGAGGGGTGGAGGAGGAGCTCATCAGCTGAGGTAGTCTTGTTTTCTGTTTCTTTCATATAAAAGTTTTGTATAGCTTTAGTTTGTTTTTGACTATGTCATAGAAATTTAGGCTACAGTAGTCCTGCCAGTAGTGTGTAGGAAACGCATTCCAAAACCCCAAAGCGGTAGATAGTATTGAACAGAGTTGCTGTTAATCAAAACACAATTCTGTTCATGCCTTCCACCCACAAATTTAATGCCTTTTCCATCTCTACTATGCACTTATCACGTTATGGCTATAATGTATGCAGTTTGACGTGTGACAGCAAAACTAGCATGAATTTCTTTTTCTTCTTGACAATTTCACAAATAGAAGATTTGTTCTTATTGTAGATCTAGAAGCTTTAGTGTGTGATTTTTTTCTCCTCCTTAAGTTGAGAACTTTCGCCTTTTCACTTAAAGGAAGCACATTATGGCTTCTCTTTGAGACATTTGAATTGCCATCATAACTACCCTTGTGCTTTATTAAGTAAAATAAGGGTTACTTGAATACAAATACCTCGATACTGCAACAATTAATCTGGTAACCTAGATGACTACTGGGTCAGTGGGTTGAGGAAAGTAGGTTGTATTTGGCTGGCTCATAGCGGGTGGTCACTGGGAGGTGGTTGTTTACGGCAGATATCTGGGCTGACCATTTTGAGGCACTGGGGGAAGGAGAAGGTCTAGAAACTGTGTCAAGCAAGGGTGACTGAGTCCTGCTTCTGGAGTGAGAAAATTAAACTTCTATTCAAAGTGAATGCCAAGGCAAAAAATAAAAAAAGGAATTCATTGCAAATGCATCCAAAGTTTAAAAATTACTGAAAATAGAAAAAACATTTAGTGGCAGTGAACCGGTTTCCACGTCCCTGCTGCAAAGCTTTGTTTGTGAGAGCACTGAGGTTTTGGGAAAAGTTCATGAAAGAGAGAACAGTGGAGCTAGAAGGAGGCCTCAAATTGTTCTAAAACCACTTCCAAAGAGAGAATCTGTGTAAGGGAGGAAGCCACACAGCTGTGCTGTGGGGCTGATGGCAGCACTGACTGTGACGGCTGGGGTGGGGCGGGGCGGGGTTACTTGGAACAGTGAGGAAGTGAGAAAACAACTTTGAAATAGTAATGACACAGGTGAGAAAGGCGTTAAGGGAAAGGTAGCGGCATCCTTTAGAAATGTCCAATGAAGGCAAAAGGGAGCAAGAAAGGAAAATGAGAATCCTGTAAAAAGAGAAAAATCAAGGTGCACACAGCCCTTCCACATACTGCCCTTCTCCCTTCTAAACAAGAAAGCTATCCAGGACTATCAAGACAAATCAAAACAACACCAAAAAACAACAAATCAATAATAAAATAGCATAATTTGCTACACTGATGGAAAAGTATCCATTTGAATTAGCAATCTCACATGCTACTCCCAATCACTAGTCCAGCCTGCAAAAATGCAGAGATGTAAACAATCTTTGCCTATACAAACTACTCTAAGGATAGAACAGAAAATGAGAATCCAAATGATTTACCTGATGAAAGTCCCTGCTGTACCAAGGAATCATAATAATAAAGTTGAAGAAGAAACCTGTAGCACAGCACTCCAAGCTAAATTAGACGTTCCCAAAAGAGCATTTCAGGATATGAAAACAATCTTGAGTCATAAATTTAAAAACTAAGCAGAGAAATCAGCAATAAAGAAGAAATAAAACAAGATAACAACTGAGGAAGAAATATTTGAAAAATTGAAAATTATATAATAGGTCAAGACTAAATTCTGAAATGCCCAAGGAAGAATAGGTTTGAATGAAAATATAGAAAGGAGCATTGAGAAAAGGTGGGAAAATATTTAAAAGACTGTAAATAAGATAAAGAAATAAAAAGAGTCAGAGAAAGTACATGAAATAGAAGATAAGCAAATAATGTCCAATTCACATATAATTAAAGTCCTCGAAGAAGAAAAACAAAGCAATAGAACAAAAACATAAGTAATATTTAAAACTACAATGAGTAAAAATTTTCTGGAAACAAAACTTTTAAAATATACATATGGAAAAGTCTTTTATCATTATTGTTAATCCATCAAATTCCCAGTTTATTTTTTTTTTCTTTGAGACAGGGTCTTGCTCTGTTGCCCAGGCTGGAGTGTACTGGCATGATCATGGCTCACTGCAGCTTCAACCTCTCAGGCTCAAGGGATCCTTCCACTTCAGTCTCCCAAGTAGCTGGGACCAAAGGCACCACATCTGACTAAATTTTGTGTTTTTTTAGAGATGGGGTTTCACCGGGTTGCCCAAGCTGGCCTCCATCTCCTGGGCTCAAGGGATCCACCTGCCTTGGCCCTTCAAAGTGCTAGGATTACAGGCATGAGTCACCATGCCTGACTACAGTTCCTTAAAATTGAGGATCATAATATCGCCGTATTTCTCTCTTAATCTTTGATGAAATGAACTAATATGTGTAAAAACCGTAAATTGTTAGGCCCTTTGTAGATATTTGGCATTAACTTATCTGCATGTTGATGTCTTAAATCAAATCACAGTGTTGTCCTCAATATATGTAATACCTATTAGACTCCTTTTTGTCTTCTCTTTAAATCTATAAAACATAAGATAGTTGATTTAGGTTATTCTGAACCAAGCAGAGGAAACAAGGAAGTTTTTTCCCTTTTTAAAAAAGTTTCTTGTATTTTATTTTTAATTCAAACATTGTGAAATTTGTAAACTGTATCTGTTGCACAGAATGAGAATACACAGCAAAGATGCAGTGTATTCTAGCATCGGGGAGGTCCTTCCATAGCCCTTGACATGTTGTTTGTCTTTAAGCGTAAAAAGCTAGGTTTGCTTTTTGTTTGTTTGTTTTTTGCCTTCTTCCTTCTTAGCAATTCCATGAACAAAACATACAAATAAACTCTCTAGGAAATCACTTACTTTAAATTAACTAACTCTTTAATGGATTATGCAATCTTGGTAAGAAAGTATTATTTTGTTTGTTTAACTTGGTTGATTTAGGTTGTCATTTAATAAATATCTTCAGAGTACCTGTTGTGTTAGAACGTAAGCAGGTTTATTTTAATTTCTCAACTATAAAAGACTTCAGGTGTAACATAGACAAAAGAAAAAAGATTAAAGGGGATCTAATATTTCCCTATTTTTTATCATCACATTGCAGACTCAGGAGTGAACTGGCGACAGAGCGGGCGTTGCTGTGGTCTGCGAAGAAATGATCAGGCGAGTGTCTATGTGATGTCCTGCTGATGGGTGCTTTGCTGTGACCTTCATTATTTCAGCTGCTGCAGCCTTGGCTGCCTGTCTGTCAACTGAGCCATTCTGGGCTCCTTCTGAGTTTTGTGGTGAGAATTCAACGTGTTCACCCACATCACCCAAGAGCACCAGGCCTGGCATGGGGTGGTCACTGCCTGTTTGTTATTCATCTTTTTATTATTACTTGTGAGGAAGAACATGCATTTCATGGGGAATTAATTATATTTTATGAATTTATGCATGAAATAGATATTAAAATTACTTTAAATGTATACAATTGGAATGCAATTAAATGATAAAAGTTTAAGTTATCTTGCTCATTAACCTTGACTATTTTCCAACCGTGAAGTGAAATGCCATTTTCCCTCTGAGTTTGTTAAACACTCACTCATACTCTGTTTTTAGATATTTTTTCTGTGTCTTGTAGGATACGCTCACAGGCCCAGCCTGTTTTAAGTTCTTAGAAGAGCTTGGGCTCAAAGGTCCTTGCGAGAATGCTTTTACTGCCTTTTCCTGCTTCCGCCTGTTTCCTCTTTTCCACCTCCGAGCAGCACGGATGGTGTTAACCCTGCTGAATGTCCTTGCACAGGTTTCTTGCGGCCTGATTTGCATCCTCTTGCCACGCCCACTCTCTGTCCCAGGCTGACTCAGCTTCTCCTTCCATCCGCCCCTTCTCAGGGCTCAAAGGTCTCCTGATGTCCCCCTTCATCCACCATGTCATTCGTTCTTTGTAGGGTTCCTCTCACAGGCAGGCCGTGGAATAGGACCCACGCTTGGAGTTTTCTGTTTTCTTGCTTTCTCTTAAAACAGGCCCACGATTTAAAAATAAAACAAAAAAACAAAAAAAGCAGAAACTTAAAAGCTTTACTGCTAGCCACTAATAAGAAAAATGGTAATGGTGAATAAAAATAAGATGCAGTGACTAACCTTCTAGAACTCTAGTAACCTTTCTGCACGTTTGATCCTAGCCCACTATTCCCATCACTCTGACTGCAATGGAACAAACCTGGTGACCCTGGTTCTTCCCGCTTTATCTTTTCCCAAAGCCTTCTGTCTCAGAAGCCTGCTCTTCTAATCATACACATTTGCTGTGGAATGTCCCCATTTTCATACCTATTTCTTTAGGGCTTTTAGAAGACGAGTGGGTGTGGAGGTCACTCGCCTGGCTTGACACTGCTTTTGGCCTCTTTGACCTCAGCTGACGGTTTTAGGCTGAAACCTTCAGTTTAGATTAAGGTGGGGACCAAACACTCTATGTTGTAGTTTCTCTCAGTTTGTGTAGAAGCTTAACTATGACCATTTCCATCCCCTTAGCTAGCTCATCATGTGTCTACTTAACTAATTCCCTGAAATTTCCAAATTTAATATCAAAGTTTTTCCTTCTTCCAAATTTGGCAAAGTTGAATGACAGCAATGACCTCCATCTTGTTTCCTATCTGCAAGTAAGGGTTATTAATATTTCTGACTGCTTTGTTCCCATCGAAAAGTAGTAATTGTTTTTTCTCAAAAAAATTAAGTCTCACCACTCCAACCAGTATATAACTGTGCTGATTGATGACAAATTGGCCTTGGCAGTGGATCACTTGATGACTCCATTTCCTTTCTGTCCTCTTTAAACGCTGATATTCTTTGGAGTCCAGCATCTCTTTGGAAGAGTTGGAGTTTTTTAAAATTCCAAATCTATTTTTTCTGCTAAAAACCCTTCTTCTATTTTTTTGGGGGGGGGCTGTTGAGATCTGTATATCCAAGTACCTACTAGACATGGTCTCTTTTGTGTTTCATAGGTATCTCAACATGTCCGAGACTAAACTCATCATCTCCTTCTCTAACTTGGCATCTCCCTGGCTATTTCAGCAGATGGTATCACCAAATACATGGAGATGCGAGTCGTAAAACATGCTAGGCAACTTTCATTGTCCTACCCCTCAACCTCTCCCTACACAGCTTGGAATAAGTTGCCAAGTTGGGATTGAAACAAGTTCTTTCTTACCTCCATGCTTCATTGAACTCATTGTTTTCTTTCTTGCTACAACTGAGCTAAAACCTATGGCTTATTTTTGACATTGCCTTCTTCTCTACATTGCCAGATCTAGTTAATTACTAAGGTCTATTTTTTCTTTTCTGTTTCCTAAACAATTTTTGGATTTTTTCACTTCTCTTCATGCTGGGAGTGCTATCCTGATATGGTTTGGCTCTGTGTCCCCACCCAAATCTCATCTTTAATTGTAGCCCCCATGATTCTCATGGGTTGTGGGAGGGACCCAGTGGGAGATAATTGAATCATGAGGGCAGTTTCCTCCATACTGTTCTGGTGGTACTGAATAAATCTCACAAGATCTGATGGTCTTATCAGGGGTTTCCTCCATTGCCACTTCTTTGTCAAAGTCATCCTTGAGCCTTCCTCATGCTGTGTCTGATGTCCTTGCTTTGTCACACCGTTGCACCTTCTACTCTGCCATTATACGTCACTTTCTTATGGTTTCTTGTTGGTTTACACTGTTAATCGCACACTCTGGAAAAGGCTAATTCATCATTGAACCTTTCTACCTAGTTCAGTGCATGTGTTCAACAAATACATATTGATTAGCTGAATGAATTAAAGGAGGAATACCCTCATTCTTGGGTCAGATTATTTTTATTGACATGCTTCAAGTTTGAATTATGTGATACTTTATGGTTATATATACCATAGTATAGATAATATTGTTAATAATATGTAAATGTTATTAATAGTAACTGAGATATTAATGATGGTAATACTTTGTTTTAAAAATATTTCCAGAATCATCTAAGAAACGTATACTTGATGAGAACCAACGTACTCTTATTGAGAAGGTTGAAAGAAGAGTTGTGAAATACTCAATAAGTGGGATGAGATACAAGCTCTGGAAAAAGAAATTAAAACAACTTTGGTTCATACTGGAGTTTCAGGTATCGCTGAGAATAGGATTAAAAGCATAGAGGTATGCAACTCATTTATTTAAATATTTACATTGTTCTTTTGCTTGAAGATCTTGACAAACATGAAGTAATGTGATTTGGTAATAGGGTAAAAAAATCATAACATTTGGCTCAAGTATACTTTTTTATTTAAAAATGTTTGTAGCAAATAATCACAATAATTAAGAGATCTATCTAAAACAAGAAAAAAGGAATGTGATAAAAGTTCTATAGATTTCTGTCAATAGCCAAAACCTATTTTTCTTGGGTAACATGGACATATAGAGTGGAATAATAGACATTGAAGACTCCAGAATGTGGGACTGTGGAAGGAGGGATGAGGGATGAAATACTACCTACTGGGTATACTGTACACTATTCACGTGGTGGTGCATTAAAGCCCACCATTGCACATATATCCACGTAAAACAACTGCACTCATACCCCTAAATCCATAAAAGCTAAAAAATTAAAGACATAATTTAAAATTGTGTAGACTCTAACTCAGTGTAACCTCTAGTTATACAGTATATAAGAAATAGATGATTTTATTCCTTGTGGTTCTATAATTAACTATATTCCAGCACTATTATTATTTTTAGCAGAATTATATCACATATAGAAAGGCATTGATGGTCCAAATTTTTTTATTAAAAATTCTTTCTCTTTTAAAATAATATGTTCAGATTTTCTTTTTTGGAGGGGGGCATGCTGCGTGCCAGTAAAACTTTATTTACAGAAACAGGTGGCTGACTGGATTAGTTTGTTGACCCCTGTTTCGGAAGAAAATTATTTAAAGATAGAGAAAACCCTATGGTGTATTGTTACAGGAATGAAATATTACTGGATGAAATAATTTTACTCATTCTAGCCTTATTTTAAAAGGGTAAGGTTTTACTTTTTTTACTTTTTTGATTTTGTATTTTTGTCTATTTTAAGTTTCAGGGTACAGGTACAGGATGTGCAGGTTTGTTATACAGGTAAATGTGTGCCATGGTGATTTGCAGCACCTATCAACCCATCACCTAGTATTAAGTCTAGCATGCATTAGCTATTTTTCCTGATGCTTTCCTTCCCTTTGCCTCCCTGACAGACCCCAGTGTGTGTTGCTCCCCTCCCTGTGTCCATGTGTTCTCATTGTCCAGATCCCACTTATAAATGAGAACATGTGATGTTTGGTTTTCTGTTCCTGCATTAGTTAGCTGAGGATAATCGCTTCCAGTTCCATCCATGACCTCGAAAAGGACATGCTCTCATTCCTTTTTACGGCTGCATAGTATTCCATGGTGTATATGTACCACATTTTAAAAATCCAGTTTACCATTGATGGGCATTTGGGCTCATTCCATGTCTTTGCTATTGGGAATAGTGCTACAATGAATATATATGTATATATGTATATTTATAATAGAATGATTTACCTTCCTTTTGGTATATGCCCAGCAATGGAACTGCTGGGTCAAATGGTATTTTGAGTTCTAAATCTTTGAGGAATTGCCACACTGTTTTCCACAATGGTTGAACTAACTTACATTCCCACCAACAGTGTAAAAGCATTTCTATTTCTCCACAACTTTGCCAGCATCTGTTGTTTCTTAACTTTTTAATGATTGTCATTCTGACTGGTGTGAAACGGTATGTCATTGTGGTTTTGATTTGCATTTCTCTGATTATCTGTGATGCTGAGCTTTTTTTCATGAGGTTGTTGGGCACATGTATGTCAAGTTTTGAGAAGTGTCTGTTCATGTCCTTTGCCCATTTTTTAATGGGGCTGTTTGTGTTTTTCTGTAAATTTGTTTAAGTCACTTATAGATCCTGAATATTAGACATTAGTCAGATAGACACATTGCAGAAATGTTCTCCCATTCTGTGGGTTGTCTGTTAGCTGTGATGATAGTTTCTTTAGCCATGCAGAAGCTGTTTAGTTTAATTAGATCCCATTGCTTTTGTTGCAATTGCTTTTGATGTTTTCATTATGAAATATTTGCCCATGCCTATATCCTGAATGTTATTGCCTACATTTTCTTCTAGGGTCTTACAGTTTTGGGTTTTACATTTACGTATTTAACCTATCTTGAGTTAATTTTTGTATAAGGTGTAAAGGAGAGGTCCAGTTTCAATTTTCTGCATGTGGATAGCTAGTTCTCCCAGCACCATTTATTAAATAGGGAATCCTTTCTCCATTACTTGTTTTTGTCAGGTTTGTCAAATATCAGGTGGTTGTAGGTGTACAGTCTTATTTCTGAGTTCTCTATTCTGTTCCATTTGTCTGTATATCTGTTTTTGTACCAGTACCATGCTGTTTAGGTTACTGTAGTCTTGTATTGTTTTGGTTACTGTAGTTTGAAGTCAGGCAGCATGATGCCTCCAGCTTTCTTCTTTTTGCTTAGGATTGTGTTGCTATAAGGGATCTTTTTTGTTCCCATATAAAATTTAAAATAGTTTTTTTTTCTAATTATATGAAGAATGTTAATGGTACTTTATTGGGAATAACATTGAACATATAAACTACTTTGGGAAACATTGCCATTTTCATGACATTGAATCTTCCTATGCATGTGCATGGAATGTTTTTCCATTTGTTTGTGTCCTCTCTGATTTCCTTGAGTAGTGGTTTGTGGTTCCCCTTGAAGAAGTCCTTCACTTCTCTTGTTGGCGCTATTCCTAGATATTTTGTTCTCTTTGTGGCAATTGTGAATGGGAGTTCATTCATGATTTGGCTCCCTGTTGTGTGTCGTTGGTGTACAGGACTGCTTGGAATTTTTGCACATTGATTTTGTATCCTGAGACTTTGCTGAAGTTGCTTCTCAGCTTAAGAAGCTTTGGGGCTGAGATGATGGGGTTTTCTAGATATAGGATCATGTAATCTGCAAACAGAGATGATTTGACTTTCTCTCTTCCTATTTCAATACCCTTTATTTCTTTCTCTTGCCTGATTGCCTTGACCAGAACATCCAATGGTATGTTAAATAGGAGTGGTGAGAGAGGGTATCCTTGCCTTGTGCATGCTGGTTTTGGTATCAGGATGATGTGGGCTTCATTAAATGAGTTAAGGAGTCCCTCCTTTTTGTTTGGAATGGTTTTAGAAGAAATGGTGCCAGTTCCTCTTTGGTAAAATTCAGCTGTAAATCCATTTGGTCCTGGGATTTTTTTTTTAATTGGCAGACTATTTAGTACTGCTTTAATTTCTGAACTTATTATTGGCCTATTCAGGCATTCAAATTCTTCCTGGTTCAGTCTTGGGAGGGTGCGTGTGTCCAGAAATTTATCCATTTGTTCTAGATTTTCTAGTTTATTTGCATAGAGGTGTTTTAGCATTCTCTGATGGTTGTTTGTATTTCTGTAGGGTCAGTGGTGATACTCCATTTACCATTTTTTATTTGTGTATTTGATTCTTTTCTCTTTTCTTCTTCATTAATCTAGCTAGCAGTCTATTTATTTTATTAATTTTTTCAAAAAACCAGCTCCTGGATTCCTTGATTTTTTGAGGGGTTTTTTGTGTCTCTATTTCCTTCCCTTCTGCCCTGATCCTGATTATTTCTTGTCTTCTGTTGCTTTGGGGTTTCTTTGAACTTGGTTTTTTAGTTGTGATGTTGATTTGAGATCTTTCTAACTTTCTGATATGGGCATTTAGTGCTATACATTTCCCTCTTACCACTGCTTTAGCTGCATCCCAGAGATATTGGTCTCTTTGATGTCTCTTTGTTCTTATTAGTTTCAAATAATTTCTTGATTTCTGCCTTAATTTTATTATTTACTCAAGAGTCATTCAGGAACAGGTTGTTCAATTTCCATGTAGTTGTGTGGTTTTGAGTGAGTTTCTTAATCTTGAGTTCTAATTTCATTGCATGTGGTCTAGGGGACTATTTGTTATGATTTCAGTTCTGTTACATTTGCTGAGGAGTGTTTTACTTCCAATTATGTGATTAATTTTAGAGTAAGTGCCATGTGACATTGAGTAGAATGCATATTCTGTTTGAGGATGGAGAGTTCTGTAGATATCTGTCAGGTCCACTTGATCCAGAGCTGATTTCAAGTCCTGAATATCTTTGTTAATTTTCTGTCTCAATGACCTGTTTTATATTGACAGCAGGGTGTTAAAATCTCCCACTATTATTAGAGACTTTGTAGGTCTCTAAGAACTTGTTTTATGAATCTGGGTGGTCCTATATTGAGTGCAAGTATCTTTAAGATAGTTAGCTCTTCTTGCTGAATTGAGCCCTTGACCATTATGTAATGCCCTTCTTTTTATTTTTTGATCTTTGTTGGTTTAAAATCTGTTTTTCAGAAAGTAAGATTGCAACCCCTGATTTTTTCTGCTTTCCATTTGCATGGTAAATTATTCTCCACCCCTTTATTTTGAGCCTATGTGTGTCTTTGTACATAAGATGGGTCTCTTGTGTACAGCACACTGATGAGTCTTGACTCTTCATCCAGCTTGCCATTCTGTGTCTTTTGATTGGGGCGTTTAGCCCATTTACATTTAAGGTCAATATTATTATGTGCAAATTTAATCCTGTCATCATGATACTAGCTGGTTATTTTGCAGACTTGTTAATGTAGTTGCTTCATAGTGTTATTGGTCTGGGTACTTTAGTGTGTTTTTGTAGTGGCTGGTAATGGATTTCTTTTCCATATTTAGTGCTTCCTTCAGGAGCTCTTGTAAGGTAGGCCTGGTGGTGACAAATTCTCTCATCATTTTCTTGTCTAAAAATGATTTTATTTCTCCTCTGCTTATGAAGCTTAATTTGGTTGGATATGAAAATCTGGGTTGCAGATTCTTTTCCATAAGAATGTTAAGTGTTCACCCCCAATCTCTCTGGCTTGTAAGGTTTCCACTGAGAGGTATGCTGTTAGTCTGATGGGTTTCCCTTTGTAGGTTACCTGGCTTTTCTCTCTGGTTGCCCTTAACATTTTTTTCCTTCATTTTGACCTTTGAGAATCTGATGATTATGTGTATTGGGATCTTCTCATGGATTATTTTACTGGGGTTCTCTGGATTTCCTGTATCTGAATGTTGGTCTGCCTTGCTAGGTTGGGGAATTCTCCTGGATGAAATGCTGAAGTGTGTTTTCAAACTTGCTTCCATTCTCCTTGTCTCTTTCAAGTATGCCACTTAGCAGTAGATTCAGCATTTTTTTAAAAAAATTATTTATTTAACTTCAGGTGCATACAATATGTGGCATTTCTCCCCATGTTATCTGGCTCATGCCTGTAATCCTAGCACTTTGGGAAGCCGAGGTGGGTGGATCACCTGAGGCCAGGAGTTCAAGACCAGCCTGGCCATGATGGTGAAACTGCATCTTAAAAAAAAAAAAAAAAAAAAAAAGGAGTTACTAAAATGGCTGGGGCAGTGGCTCACACCTATAATCTGTGTTTTGTGAGGCCAAGGTGGGTGGAGCACTTGAGCCCAAGAGTTGGAAGCTTCAGTGAGCTATGATTGCACCACCGTACTCCATCCTGGGCCACAGAGCAAGACCCCATCACTTAAAAACAAATGCTGTGGGCTGGGCGCGGTGGCTTATGCCTGTAATCCCAGCACTTTGGAAGGCGGAGGCTGGTGGATCACCTGAGGTTAAGAGTTCAAGGCCAGCCTGGCCAACATGGTGAAACCCTGCCTCTACTAAAATACAAAAATTAGCCGGGCATGGTGGTGGGTGCCTGTAATCCCAGCCACTCAGGAGGCTGAGGCAGGAGAATCACTTGAACCTGGGAGGTGGAGGTTGCAATGAGCCGAGATTGCACCACTGCCCTCCAGCCTGGGAAATAAGAGGGAGACTCCTCTCGAAAAAGAAATGAGAAATTCCATTTTCTTTTTACTGTTCCCTGAGTAAACAGGAACAGTATTCTTTGGGGAGGATCTACTGAAGGCAGACATACATCAGTCATATTCCCAAGGAGCTCTGCAAACTTTAGAGGTGTCCAGCAACAGAGCTCATGACCTGCTAGGACCGCATCTCCTCTCCAGCAGGCATTCTGAATTAGAGCCAATTATTCTCCCCGCCGTTTCCCACCATAGCCCTCGCGTTTCTACCGGTAACCCTGGCTTTATTCTGTGTGTGTGAGAATTCTGTTGAGTTCTTCTCCACCCACTTCCATCAGGAGGCTTTGCAGGACAGAGGCCTTGTCTGGCTGTCCCTGCATTGCCTCCCACTGGCCACACACATTTTGTTTTTTTTATTTTTATTTTACTCATTTATTTTGAGACAGTTTTACTCTGTTGCCAGGCTGGAGTGCAATGGCGCAATCTCGGCTCACTGTAACCTCTGCCTCCTGGATTCAAGAGATTCTCCTGCCTCAGCCTCCCACATAGTTGGGATGACAGGCACCCGCAACCACGCCTGGCTAATTTTTGCATTTTTAGTAGAGAAGGGGTTTCACCAAGTTGGCCAGGCTGGTCTTGAATCTCTGACCTCAGGTGATCTGCCTACCTCGGCCTCCCAAAGTGCTGAGATTACAGAGGTGAGCCACTGTGTCTGGCCTGGCTGCACTTTCTAATCACATTCAAAATACACTCTGCCTGAAGCCCGTCTCTAGCGGTTCTGTTTAACTGGTTTGAGATGTGGCCAGGATTTGAGGATTTTTTTTTCTTTTTTTGAGACGGAGTCTTGCTGACGTCAAGTGATCTGCTGACCTTAGCCTCCGGAAGTGCTGGGATTACAGGTGTGAGCCACCACACCTGGCCTAATTTTTGCATTTTTATTAGAGACGGGATTTCACTGTGTTGGCCAGGCTGGTCTTGAACTTCTGAACTCAGGTGATCTGCTGGCCTTGGCCTCCCAAAGTGCTGGGGTTACAGGCATGAACTACCCCACCTGCCCTCCAATTTGGTCTTGAGGTCTCTCTCACAAGGGTGGCTATGAACTCTAGCCCTGCCCTGATGGGGCTTTGGGAGGCTGGCGGAGGATGCCCTTCATGGGATGCGTTTTCATCCGGCCCTCAGGCTTAATGCCTAAGTGTCTGACCTGTGACCAGATGTCTCTCTCACAAGAAACCCAATAACAGTGACAGAAGCCCTTGTGGCCATTGTCTGGTGTGTGTCTAGTTTATTCCTACAAAGAGAGCCAGTCTCTGGGAGAGCCCTAGCTGGAAAAGGTGAGATTCAAGTGTGCCTGTCAGGTGAGTGACAGAGGAGGCCACAGAAAAAAGCATATGAAATGGCAGATTTGTTACTTACAGATCCCAGAGAAAAGAGGGCAGCATGCCTCGCAGGGGTGGTAGGAGGGAGGAACCACCTGAAACATGCTGGCTCCACTGGCAGGTAGGGCAGCAAGACAGAGTGAGAACTGATGGACCAAGGCCTCTGTTTGAGTCCAGAGAATGACCCAAGCAGCTTTTCCACGGGAGTTCTGATCAGTGGGTTTACGGCAAGAAAGCACAAGTGCTGTGGGCACTGTGGCTAGAAGTGGTTGCTGGGTCACTTCAGCATATGCTCATGGCCCATGCAGTGTGTGGGCCAGGTAGTGACTAATGGCCAGGCAGGCTCTATAGCAGGATACTCAGGACAAAGGGGTGATTTACATCCAGAGCGGGACATAGCAGGGTGGCGAGAGATTTTATCATGCTACTTTAAGCAGTGTGCAACTGAAAATTTATGAATTGCTTATTTCTGGAATTTTCCAGTTAATATTTTCATATCATTGTTGACCTTGGGTGACTGAAACCACGGAAAGCAAAACCGAGATAAGGGGGAGGCGGTTGTGGGGAGCTACTGTACAAGGTTCTGGATTAAAGTGTTTCCCCTTCTGTCAGTGCAGCAAAGCACAGGCTTTAATAAGTAGTTTTTGTTGTCCATGGTGGGGATATGAAAACAGAGTTCTGAGTTCTCTGATATTTTGGTTCTCTTTTGTCTTGCAAGACCCTACTGTAGTACACTATAGGAGAATTTTATGTCTATAAGATTAATGATGGCCATTAGGCCATTATGATATCTTCTAGAAATCTTACAGTTGTGCATTTGCTATTTAGGTCTAAGATACACTTTGAGTTATTTTTTTGTGAAATATATGAGGTTTATGTCTAGATTGATTTTGTTTTGTTTTGTTTACATGTGGATATGCAGTCAATTCGGCACCACTTGTTGAAAAGACTATCATATCACCACTGAATTGCCTTTGCTCCTTTGTTAAAGATCAGTTGACTTTGCATGGGTCTATTTCTGGGCTCTCTAATCTGTTCATTCATCAATTTTTCTTTTCTTTCACCAACACCACACTGTACTGATTACTGCAGCTTTATATTAAACATTGAAGTTGGGTAGTATCATCCTCTGACTTTGTCCTTCTTCTCCCATATTGTGTTGGTTTTTTTTTTTTTTTTTTTTGAGACAGAGTTTTGCCCTGTCTCCCAGGCTGGAGTACAATGGTGCAATCTCAGCTCACTGCAACCTCCACCTCCTGGAGTTCAAGCAATTCTCCTGCCTCAGCCTCCCGAGTAACTGGCGTTACAAGTGCACACCACCACACCCAGCTAACCTTAGTATTTTTAGTGGAGACGGGATATCACCATGTTGGCCGGGCTGGTCTCGAACTCCTGACCTCAGGTGATCTGCCCCCCTCGGCCTCCCAAAGTGCTGGGACTACAGGTGTGAGCCACCACGCCTGGCTTCAATAGACTAATCTAATTGGAACAGATACGCATTGTGAATGTCAACTTAACTGGCCCATGATGCCCAGACATGTGGTTGAACATTATTCTGAATGTTTCTGTGAGGGTGTTTTTGGATGAGATCAGCATTTAAATCAGTGGATTTAAACAGATTGCCTTTTCTAATGTGAATGGGTTTCATCCAATGAAGTCCTAGATGGAAAGACTCACCTCCCCCAGCAGAGGGAAACGCTGATGCAGATAGCCCTTGAACTTGAACTGCAGTGTATTTAACCCCTGGATCTCTAGCATGATGGCTTTCGGACTTGAACTCAATATCAGCTCTTCCGTTCCCTGGTCTCCAGTCTGCTGGCCCACCCTACAAGTTTGGACTTGCCCCCACAACCATGTGAACCAATTCTTGAAAATAAATCTTTCTCTATACACATACCCACATCCTATTGATTTTCTCTGGAGAACCCCAATTATCTGGAGAACCCTAATATGTGCAGGTGCTCCTTGACCTAAAATGGGGTTATAATTCAATATACTCACTGTAATGCATTTAGACATCTAATCTAATGAATATCATAGCTTAGCCTAGCCTGCCTTAAATGTGCTCAGAACACTTAACACTGGCTTATTACTGGGCAAAATCATCTAACACAAAGTCTATTTTATCATAATGTGTTGAATGTCTTATGTAATTTATTGAGTACTGTATTGAAAGTGAGAAACAGAATGGTCACATGGGTACCTGAAGTACAGTTTCTACTGAATGCATACTGTTTTTCTACCACTGAGAAGTCAAAAAATCATTAAGTGAAACCATTGTTAAGTCAGGGACCATCTGTATATATACATATAATTAACCATAAAATTATATATATAATTATATGTAAGGGAATTAAGAACTCCTAAAGTTTCTTTTTTCTCCTTATTTATTCCCCCCACTTTTATTTTCTGGAGACAGGGTCTTGCTGTGTTGCCCAGGCTGGGGTGCAGCAGTGTGATCACAAATCAACTACAGCCTCAATGTCCTTACTGGGCTCAGATGATCCTACCACCTCAGCCTCCCGAGTAGCTGGGACTACAGGTGTGCACCATCATGCCCAGCTAATTTTCTATATTTTTTTGTAGAGACAGGGTTTTGCCAAGTTGCCCAGGCTGGTCTCGAATTCCTGGGCTCAAACGATCCACCTGCCTCAGCTTCCCAAAGTACTTTTTATTCCCTTTTGATAACATCCTTTTACCTATACAGAGTAAGAAATTAGAAAAAAAATAAATCATAGCTGTTTTATTTAAAATTTCAAAATTATCTGAGACAAAATTTAAATCATGTATATAAACACAAAGATGAACGAACATTGGTTCTTTAAACACTGACAAAGTCCTGAAACCATATAATGTATATTTTTAAGCCATGTTTTCTATTTTTACAACATAGTTTAAAACTAAGTTTATTTTTAAAAGTACATAGGAAAATATAATGATTTGAGTGTTCTCAAATATATGACTCTGAAGGTAGATTGTTTTTATCACTTAATCCATATACAGTGCAGAAAATAGATACATTAATTACAACATTTTCCTTCAGTTAATAGTTTACTCACTGTCATAGACACTCCAGGATGGATAATCACTCAAAGAACTCTCCAGGTTAGAGTCAAGCAAATTCTGAACACTTGGTCAAAGGAACATGAAAATGCCAGGTCCTGGCACAATAAATAGATCTAAATAACCCAGAAGGTGGTATACATCAGATAAAGACAATCTTAACTAAGCACCACAGTAACTTTGGAGGCAAGTGGTACTGTACTCTTATAAAAGAAAAGTCTTTACTGTTGAGGGCACTGGGTTTCTGGAGTTGATTTAGAAGACACATATAGAATAGAGTGTGATTTCTTACAAGTTTCTTTTTCCAATTTGCTTGCAGTTCCTTTTCCTTCTTTGACTTCTTTTTGAAGCTTTGATTCAGCAGCTAACCTACAGGCATTAAAGTATCCACTCTGAATTCAAATATGGTTATGAAGGATTGAAGAAACAAACCCCTAGTATAACGGGCCTCCAATGAAGCATGATATTCAAGGAAAAAAAATATAGTTCAATACCGTTAAGAATATTAAGTTACTGACTCACTGAAAGAGTCTTTTTATATCAATAGGCTCAATTACTTTTTAAGTCTAAAGAATATCTTTACAAAGTCACAGCAAGGCCTAAATTAAGAATTAAAATATGACAGAGCACCTATCATGATACGCCCATTTAACACAAAAACTGAAATGTTACAGCAATATTTTAATGGTAAATGACATACAAAAGGCTAAGTGCAAGACAAAAATAACATGGAATCTTGTGCTGTACAAATAGATGTCTATTTGTTTCATATTAAAAGACTGAGTTTCAACTAGCAAAACAAAGAAAAGATGAACAGTGGAGAGGTATTTTTTTAACCTCTTGATTCTTGATAACAAGATTCTTGATAACAAGAACGCCAATTAGTTTTGTAAAGCATGCAATAGTAAAGTTCCCAATAAAAGCCATATTTATTGTTCCAAAATTATCTTAGGATTGTGCATCTATGTAAAACATGTAGAAAACAGAGAGTTGGAAACAAGTTAGCAGATGGACAGACACACACACACACACACACACACACACACACACACACACAAACGTTTTGTGGTATTTTATTTTTTTTGTTTAACTAACAAGACAAAAAGTTTCCAACGTGCTAATTAATTACAGTCAATTAGCCACATACATTTGCTTAAGTAATTTTTATCAAGCGTAAAAGGCAGAAAAAGAAATGAAGGCAATACAGATAGCAAGTTGGTACTTATCAATTCTAGAAATCCACCTCCAGAAATATACACTGGTCCAGCACATTTATACAATGCATCACATATAAACAGGCATAATCTGCTGCATTTGCTTCAGAACTCTTTGAAACCATGTGTATGCGGCAGATATTCATTTGAAGTTACTTTTTCCTTAAGAATAGCAAGCTTTTATTTTATGTGACTCACAGGTTATAACATTATATAAAAATCCAAGGAGGGAGTAATAAATTACTCTTCTTTATAATAATAATAGCAGCTAACATTGTTGAAGTGCTTTTACTGTTGAATATTACATTTAGTAGCACTGAAGACTTGGAGAGAAATCAGATAAAACATATAAGGAAGCCCTTTTATATGATGTAGGCTGTGTCATGCTCTTTCTACTCAAACGTACATTAGTAAAATGTCTTATTAATCTGTCTCTATTCTCTAAGACTAATGTAGCCCTAGTGGCACCTTCAAGATCTCATTTCATAGGAAATAATCCAAGCTAGCTATTGTTACATCAATGTGCTTAACTTTTTGAATGCCTACTGATATTTGTTTTAAATGCCTCTACCATCCCACTGCATGCAGACATCCTTCATCTTTCTTTTACTTTCTCCAATTTCCACATTCACTTCTCCTGCTGTACAAATCCAGAACTCTAGCCTAGCCACTGCTACTTACCTTTCCCTTTCGTTCACTTTCTCTTACCTTCTGACTTCGATTATTTTTTTAAAGGACAAAGCCCTTGGGACATTAATTCCTTCAGACATACATGTCTGACACTATTTCTTTTAGTCACAGACTCAATTATGCAGAAACTAGAGGCTTTCAAGTTTTGGAAACAATGAAAATGAATTAGCTTTGATATGTAAAAATGTCAAAATAAGTATCAAAGCCCATTTCTGAATGCCTAGGATTAGCAATTTCAAAAGACATAAAAAATTCACCTACGTTATCTAGAACGCTGAAATTTCTTAGACTACTGGAAAGCCCTTTGAGAAAGTGAGTTAATTTTTCTTTCATGGTCATGCTTGGACCAAGAGAAAAATAACAGTACATTTATTCAAACTGATAAAACATTCAGAGATGTGTTAGACTGTGATATTTCCTTTCATGAAATAGAAATGTGTGACTTTTTAATGTGATTCCCTTATTCAGGAGTACTTTCCCTTTGCAATCATTTTAGTCTTTCTCGAAGTTCTGGAAAGGTTGAAAGTAGGCAGATGAAACTGAGGAATTATACTGCATGCAATACTAAGAAAGTAGATAAAGAAACAGACAGCACAGTTCATGCAGCGAGACAGGAGAGATGAAGAGGTCTGCTGGTTGCCTTGAGGAAAAGAGGACACTGACCTGGGAGAGTTAGGGGTGTTTCCACTTCTTTCACTTAAGGCCTCAGAGTCAGCTGGAACTCCTATGAGTCTCACACACTTCTTTTCCTTCTTTAGCTGCATAGCCATGGGCAGATTTTTGTGAGGAGAGAGAGTGCCTGCTGGTGTGTTTATAGAAACTAATTTTTCCGGTTGTAAGTTGTTATCTTCTGAACTGTTAGGACAGGACTGTGTCTCCTCTTTCTGAGGCAGTAATTGATAAACTTCTCCCTCGGCAGCACTGTTGCTGGCACATGCATCCTTAGAAATGGTTATATCCACAGGCAGCACCTCACGCCTCTTTTTCAGTACAGGCACTTCAACTGTCTCTGAGAATAAAAACGAGTGGGGAAAAAAATGTAAGAAAACAAAGACACAATCAGCACAAGAAGCCAGAACTAGTTATAACTTTTTCCATTCTTTAAAAATGCACCCATCTCCTCACTGAAATGTATTGTTTCTACCTTTTATTCATTGGCATGGAATCTACATAAATTATATATTTTAAAGTTTTTTTGGCTATACATTTTTCCTTGGGAATTCAGTATTTTGACTCTAGGCATGAATGCTTGTGTTCTCTTTTGGAGTTTTGATAAAGGTGGTTCATCAGATCTCAGCGTGGAGATGAGGAGGCAGTAGCAGAGTCCAGGTTTGAATCCTAATCCTCATATTTGGCAGCCATGTCTTTGGGGAATTATTTAACCTCTTTGAGCTTCATTTTATCTGTAAAATGGGGATTAAAAGCACCCACTTCACTCAGTATTGTGTGTTAGAAGAATTAAGTAAGAATAGGTCAAACTTTCTGAACATTGGTAATATATGCCTATTAGCTCTACCAACAAAATACATGCAGAATCAGACTACTTTTATGATGGCTACTTCCCTAGTCCAACCCTAAAATGTCTCATTGAAGACTACTGCAATGCCTTCTATCCTCATGGCCTAACATCATTCTCTCTAAGCAGGTCATACACAAGCCACTGAATTAATTGCTCTAGCATCTTTTCCCTATCCCCATTATCAAAGTATTTAATTTTCCAAATCAAAATGTTAGTGGAGTCTGAGGAACCCTGGTAGCACAAGGGGTTGTTTTGGCTCTGCATTGTTGCTTTTAGACCATGATTTCCCTTTTTCTTGCACTGCTCCTTTGAAACCCATGTTATCAGGATTCACTACCTCGCCTCCTGTCTATATGCTGTGTTCAGTTCAACAGATGTTTGAAATTCAGAATGGATAATTCTTAATCAGAGGAGCCTATCAGAATCATGGAAGAAAAAAACAGTAAGAGAAAGAGAAGCCTTTAAAAATTGTGTAGAAACCTATTTCTGGCAACCTCCCCACTATTGTTGAGAATCACAGCAGTTCACTGAGAAAATACGAAGACAGACTGAGGCATGTGCTGAGTGCAGGGACAAAAGCTTGTTAAGAATCCTTAATCTAAAACATGTAACACTCTTTCAGGGGAGGGGGCATTGTAGAACCATCACATTCTTAAGACTCCTTCACATTTTGCCTTTTGCTTTTTAATTTGTATTACAGTAAAATTCACTCTCTGTAGTATATATGATGCAGAAACTATGGTTAGGCTACTTTCTAGCTCAGTGATTACACTTGCTAGATATTCCCTAGTATGTTTCACTGTTCTTTCCTTCCCCCTCTGCCCCTTTTTCTGGAGAATGGGTCTTGCTACATTGCCCAAGCAAATCTCAAATTCCTGGGCACAAGCTATCCTCCCCCCTCTGCTTCCCCAAGAGCTAAGATTACAGGCAGGACCATGGCACACCTGGCTCACTGTTCTTCCTTAATACAAGAATTTCCAATATTTAGTTAGGAAGGAACATGGACCCTGAGAATCAAGACTGAGTTTCCCAGCCTCTCCCGTCGGCAGGTGATGCTGCACGATTAAATTGTGCTCAACAGGATGGCTGCAGACCAAAACACACAAGAAGCCTGAATCTTGATACGGTGGAGTACTTACCAGTCCTGGATCAAGGGCAGAAATAAAGATCCACCTTTTAAAGTCTCCATTATTTTAGATTTTCTATAAACAGTCCTACCTCATATAGGCTCCAAACATCAGCTGCTTCAACATAATTAAACTATTTGGCATGACAAAATATACTGTAATCTTAAAATGGGAAAGTCTCAAATACCAAGTTTCTACTATACGATATGAATTTAGATATCCAAAAAGGATATATGTTATATTCATGAACACCCAGTATCCAGTTCTTTCTTAATTTTTCTACACATCTTACAGAATAAATTTGCCTTATTAACTACAGTTATATAAATACAAATGAGTTTGTGATAAGATTTACATAAAACTAGAGTAAGAAAATAATTTGATATAATTTCTCAGGATTACTCATGATTTAAAAGACAAAATATGTAAGACATATATACCTTCAGGTTCATATTTTAGTTTTAATTCCTCTAGTTGAGCTCTCAGTTTCATATTTTCACTTTCTGAAAGCTGTAGGCATCTTTCATTTGCAAAAAGTTTTCGCTCAAGATCCAGAGCCCGTTGGCTCTCAAATAATGCTTTCATTCGCTGTATGGACAATTCACCTTTAGTGCTTTCATTTTCTTTGCTATGAGAATAAAAAAGGAGAACCAAGGAGTATTAAAACAGCATATAATATAAATAAGTGTAGTGGTAAAAATATTTCATTGCATATTTGAACTTAGTTAAAAATACATTTTTCTGTGGTTTTTAGTAACAAAGAAACAGTAAACAATTTAAATAATCTTTAACAAGACTAATGTCAAACTTAAAAAATATCCATGCATTCTTGGAAGGAAATGGACAAAGGAGGAAATAGTCTTTCAAATGTATTCATGCATGAATATCTGCACAAAGATATTTTTGTTGCCTTTCTTTTCAGATAATTTCCTTTGGCAACTTCAAAAAAACTTTGAAGTCACTGACACTACTATTATAAGCAAGTGACATGTCCATCTTTCCATCCACCAACACAGACACTTACTTTAAGTTATCCAGCTTCATCTGAAGTAAATCTGTATAATAGGTGTTATCTTCCAGAGCACCAGAGTGGACTGAAGGCTTAGATTCCATACTTTCATATAAATTCTTTAAAAAGCAAAAATTCGTGTTACTTAAAATAAGTAACTAAGGTTAGTGTATGTTTATTAACAACAGCACCATCACTTACGAGAATTTACTTACCCCTTGGCATGTACTATGCTAAGAACTACCCATTTAACTCATTCGTCTCTGAAGTAGGTAAAAGAACTAACATTCCTTCTCTTACAGATAAGGAAACAGACTCCAAATGCAGAGGAAAGTAATCCAAGAAGAGAAAATCTGAACCCAGATCTGACTCCAAAGCCTAGGCTTCTAACCATACCAACATCTTTTGGCTTTCCTCTCCTGGCTTTTAAAATAGAATAAATCAATGCTTGCTGGATTGAATTCTGGCCTTTGTAACAAAACCATAAACTGGAAAAACATTTAAAAAAGGATGAGAGCATTACATTTATATTTGGTATCCCCCTCTTCTGATAGTCTTCTCCCCACCCCAGGCAAGAATGTAGAGCAAGCTCTTCTAAGACTTTGATGGAAAGTATACATTTCTCCAGGGGGATAAAAAATGTAAATCTGCTTAAAAACTTGAAACAATTTCAGAGGTTATAGATAACTTTCCCCTGACTTAAAGCCATAATTTTCAAAGTATAGTTCGGACCCCACTGGTGGAAAACATAAGGCTGCCAATTAAACCAAATTTGCAGTCCTTTCAACAGTTTTTATAAGACACAGAAATAAAGTTATGTAAACTTAAGATTTTATGACATACTAAGGGCTACAATTTAGATTGCCTAAGAGGTTAACATGTACAAAAATTTGTTATTTACAAACCTTAGTTCATTAGGAGGTTGGTTAATGAAAAGATATCAATGTTCCCTAAGTTAACTTATAAAATCTTAAATTAATGCAATTTTAATAGAAAGCCAACAAACTTTTTTTGGTGCTAGACAAGATGTTTGTAAACAAAAACATTCAAAAATAGACAGGAAAACACTGAAAAAGAATGTATAGTGAGGAAATAGTCACCAGATAAACATACTTTAAAGCTTTAATAATTAATAAAGCAGTGTGGTACTGACATACACAGAAGCAGACCAATGTAGTAGACAGAAAATCTAGAAACAGACTCAAGTATATATGGACACTTGATGCATGATAAAGGTGTCAAATCACTAGGCTCAAGATTGATTTCTTTTTTTTTTAATCAAATGACTCTGGGACAACTGCCTACGTATTAGGTAGAAGATAAAATTAGATTTATACCTCAAATTATATACAAAAATAAACTTCAATGGGGATCAGATACCTAAACGTAAAAAACGAAACCACACAAGTATTAGTAGAAAACACAGGTGAATTCACACACACACACACACACACACACACACACACACACTCTTACACAAATACCATTCTCTACTAAAAGAAACCAATGCTCCTTGAACAAGTGATAATCCTAGGGCTGAGGCAGGTGAGCTAGGAATACCTTATTGTGCCATACAGTAAGAAACTACTCAAGTAGGAGCCCTTCGACTACCAAATCTGAGACAATTTGAGTATTACAGCAAATAAAGCAATCAATGAATTATAACTCATAGGATAAAATAAGAATCCATGAGGCTATACTGATATAAATAAATGAATGAATAAGTGAGGGAAAAGATTTTTCTTTTCTGTCCCTTCATTAGAATTCCAACTAATAAATGTAGAAGTGATGGAATTACCCTTTAGCAATCATCACGGAATTATGTTTCAGGCAAGAATCACGAATGGATGTTTAAGCACAAGGAGAAACAGGCATTTACTTAGTCTCAAAGTATCTCCCCACAAGGTATTTATTAGTATTTTCAACTTAAAATACAAACCAAATTTTAAGATATTCAAACCAAAATTTGGTTGTGTTTTTTTTAAAATGTTATACATACCTTAAATTTCTCCAGATTTCTAATTTCACCTAAAAGATGTTTTATTTCACCATTCTTCTGCTCCAACATGGCAAGCAATCGTTCCTGCTGCTCAAATTCAGTTTGAGACCCTTTCATTTGTAGCAATGTGGCGATTTGTAGCTAGAAAAATAAAATTACCCCCTCTAATAAAATTGAGATAAAGATTCTGGTAACTACTTTTTTGATACAATTCATATTTTGTACTGTATTACTTTGAACTCATTCTGGAAACTAATTAGCTATCTCTAATCTAATGATCACTTTTGTTGTAGACATAACATTTGAATACTTATTTTGATGACTTATGGATGATAACTAAAGTCTGTAATAAAATTATTTGTAGTTTTGTGAAACATAAAACTGACCTGCATGGCTGTGGTCCAAAAGCACACCACTGAACTGGTAAGTAAGCCTGGCCAAATGCTGCACATTGTTTATCATAAGCACTAGCTCTCATTAAGGGTCTGATGGGTTTCTCAAAAATTTTAATTAATTCTAATTAAGTGAGGAAAACTAAGCTACTCACAGCCACAAATGTTAGATTCACAAATGACATGAAAAGCAAAGATAAAAGGCTATCTCGGAATACTAGGGCAATCTTCAACATATCATTTTTTTTTTTTTTTAGATGAAGTGTCACTCTTGTCCCCCAAGCTGGAGTGCAATGGCGCGATCTCGGCTCACTTCAACCTCTGCCTCCCGGGTTCAAGCGATTCTCCTGCCTTAGCCACCTGAGTAACTGGGATTATAGGCACTCGCCACCACGCCCGGCTAATTTCTGTATTTTTAGTAAAGACGAGGTTCCACCATGTTGGCCAGGCTGGTCTCGAACTCCTGACCTCTGATCATTTGCCCGCCTTGCCCTCTCAAAGTGCTGGGATTACAGGCGTGAGCCACCGCGCCCGGACCATGTTTTAGTTTTTTTAGGATCGCACTCAACTTACCTAATTATAGCTCCCCACTCCCTAAATCTGGAGTTGCAAAGCTATCAGAGGGAGACTATTTCCTTCTGCCTTTGGAAATTTCTGGAGTTGAAAAAAGGGCCAATTAGTTTAACTATAGTTTTGAGTAATGCAAGCAATGATACAAGGTTGAAAATGACTTTTAGCATGTTTAAAGATATCCTTTTTGTTCCTGTTTCAGATTGGAGGCTAGGCCCCCTTAGTCTAAGATTCAGAATGCTTCTGGTCTCTAAACATACTTTGGTATATCATGGAACAGTGGAGATTAAAAGTACCCCCAACAAACACTGTAAGAAAACTAAGGGTAAATGTGAGAAAATTTATAAAGAAATACTTCTCAGAAAGGAAAGTCTCAGGAAATGAGGCAGCACAGTCTGGAAATCCTTAGAAATAAAATTCACAGCTGTTGTTCATTAAACACTCATTTGCCAACTAGAAGGTAAGTATTTCACTATGCTTTAACTGTAGGACAATTCTAAGAGGAGGGTTCTATCATCTCCACTTTATAGATGAGGAACTGATGCTTTGAAAATTAAAATACTTGTCCAAGGACACAGAGCTAGCAAGTGACAAAACTACAAATCCACCTAACTCCCAAGTTTCATCATTGACCTTTCCCATTTCTTTGGTAAAGCCCATTATCCTGAATAAAAGGAAAGAAGCCTTTCCAGGTTCCAATTACTACCTCAGTAGAGTAAGGTACAGTGGATGAGGGATCAGAATTCTAAGGATTGTTACAATATTGGAATCTTTCTAATTTCCACATGTTTTTCTGTTACTTCTTATTTGGCTAGAATGACGACCAACAAAATCTGTAAAATTAAAAGGGTGTATGTGCTTGACTTGAGAGACTACAAGGAAAGGGAACCCTGAATAATCCAAATTTCATTCCATAATAAGCCTTGGTGAAAGAGCAGAGGAACGGTGAATAGGAACCCTACGGCTATGCTTGGAAGGACATCATGCCAAGAATAGGAAATAAATACTTTTCTATTTCTATTCCACAAAAAAAGACTTGTGCTTCCCTGTCAAGGCTAGTGAATAACCATTAAAACAAACAAAAAAACAATGATTGCTAAATACACTATTACTAAATATATATTCCAAGATTATTTTTTAAGTATAAATAAATCTTTTGATCAATTTAAAACTGATTTTTTGAAATCATGCAGTTCTAGAAATAACTATGTAAGTACACTTCTTGCAGGAAAAGATAGTTTTTTTGATGTATTTGTACACATAATGCCGAAAGAAAATTTGTTTAATAAACCTTTGATAGTGATAGTTCTATACCTTCATTCTCTGCATCTGTTCTCTGTTAAATACATTTTGTTTCTTTAGTGACTGATACTTGACTTTCATGCTGATAAGCTGACGTTCCATTGCTGCCCTTCGATCTTCTACCTACAAAATATTAACATGCTTAATTGTTCTTGTAGTAAATGAAAATGCCAGTTTAGCAGTTAGAATACTTATAAGTACCTCTGCAAACAAAGAGTTGCCTTTACTATTAGGATCCAAGGCTTGCTGAAGTGCCTGGTCCAACTGCACCTGAAGATCTTGATTTGCTACACGAGCTTTCTGAATTCAAAAGAAAACAATTTAGATAATAGAGATTAGATTAGCAAGAAAATAAAGTTATGATAAATTGGAAAAGATGATGTTACTGTAATCATAGTACCTCTAGAGCATTATAGTAAGAAACTGCTTCTTTCTCTCGCTCCTCTTTTTCCTCTTTAAGCCGGTCTACCTGGCGCATTAGGTTAGTAATAAGAAGTTCTAGCTGTTCTTGTCTGTATTGTAGTTCATTCACTTCTTCTTTGAGGGTGGTCTATTTAATAGGAAGTGAAAACGAGGAAATTCTCTTGAATTCTTTTTCATTGACAACTGCTCAGTTTATCTCAATTATACTCTCTATATTACTCTTTTTTATTTAGGTAATGAAAGCTATTGCAAAAATAAAAATAACACACAGAGGGGGAAAAACGCACATCATTATCAGTCTTTAAGGCCTCAAATCAGGTTAGTTTCAGACAAGCTGGATGATATTACCTGTCAGAGTGGTATGCAAGATGATTATGTTTTACACAAAGGCATATTTAGATAGCTATGTTTGTTTCAGTGTATACTAGGAAAAAACAAGCAAGCTTAAATATGTAATCTCATTGATGTTTCCTAAAATGAGAAAACATTTAAAGAGAGTCAATAAAAAATTAAGTTGTGGTTCACATCCAAAATTAAAACTAAAGACCCAGTCAAAAGTTCAGGTACATACTAAAATAATAGAAATTACATTACTGTTAAATTATGGGGAAACAAGTAAAAGGCTTTAGAGACTGCCCCTTTTCCTCTATAAATTTAAGGCTTTAATTTTTAATTAGCTTTAGCTTTCAGTGAAAAAACTAAGTTCACATGCATTTCAACTTCCACTGAACCAACATTTTACACTGGGCTCTTATGATAAAAATCGGGATCAGAGTATACGCCTCTAAATTCTTCCAGAGGTTTCATTCATCTAAAAGTAAAGTTTGCCTTACATAATCATATAATCTAAAGCTATGTTATGAATGAAGTCATCCACCTAAAAAAAAGCATTTTTTAATTAGTTAGATGCAAGTTAGGTCAAAAAATATTTCAGCCTTCAAACAAAGTCTTAAGAATTATTACCAAAACATGTAAAAATATGCCAGAAAAAAAGAGAAAACCTGAGAAACACATGCCATAAAAATTACCTTCATACTCTCCATTTCTGTGAGCTCAATTTGAAGAGCCAGCATCTCTGAAGACATGCTTTCCTGCACACGTCCAGACATTACGCGCAGTTCCTCTGATTTACAAGAGAGGAGTTCCTTCTGATGATCTATTTGGTGCTTCAGCTGCTTTTCACTAAGCCTAGCTTCATCTAATTCCACTTTCAGTTTTTCTATCTGAAGAAAAAAAAAATCAGTCATAAATTGAAAGTTTTTTTTTTCTAAAAAACATCATTTATTGAACTGATTGACCGAAACTTACTGAATGATGACACTATTGGATTTTCCTACTTGTCCAAGGTTAGGCATCTTGTAACAGAGAGTGACAGACCTTTTTTAATAAGCACAGAAATAATCCATGAGTAATCAAGGTGGGTCTGGATGTCTTAGAAGCAATCTGGAGGCACTGTGTTGTTGACCACTTGGCTACTGTGTAAAGAATGAGTGGTATGAAGAGAAACAATAGAAGCAGCCTTGAATAATCTTTCATTTGACAGCTGCTCAGTTAATCTCAGTATCACATCTAAATATGAGTATTTAGATAGCTATGTTTGGTTCAGTGTATACTAGGAAAAAATAAGCTTAAATATGTAATTTCATTGATGTTTCTTAAAATCGGAAAACATTTGAAGAGTCAATGATAAATTAAGTAATAGCATAGGTGGTACACAGAAATAGAAAAATCTTAGAAGCTTCCACACAGCCTGGTCAGAAGGCTACAGCAGTAGTCCAGGGAAGAGATGATGAAGGTCTGGACTGGAGTGGCAGTAGCGTAGACAGATGTTTTGTAGGTCAAGTTCTTAGAACTTGATGAATTAAATGTGAGAAATAAGAGAAGAAAAGGCACTAAAAAAAAACCTCTAAATTTTGGAATAAGTGATTTGAGAAAAATCAGTAAAACAAAATATTTCACTAATTTACTCTTTGTTCCACCAAAAAAAAAAAAGCCATCTCTATAAGTAGCCTTGCCTCAGTCTCTGAATACTCCCTATATTATCCTTTTTTAAATTTAGGTAATGAAAGCTATTGCAAAAATAAAAATAACATACAGAGGGGGAAAAAAGCACATCATTATCAGTCTTTAAGGCCTCAAATCAGATTAGTTTCAGACAAGCTGGATGATATTACCTGTCAGAGTGGTACGCAAGATGATTACGTTTTATACAAAGGCATATTTAGATAGCTTTGTTTGTTTCAGTGTATACTAGGAAAAAACAAGCAAGCTTAAATATGTCATTTCATTGATGTTTCTAAAATCAGAAAACATTTAAAGAGAGTCAGTGAGAAATTAAGTATAGTATAGGTGGTACCCAGAAATATGAAAATCTTAGAAACGTCTACACAAGAAGCTGAAAATTGGAATACAGACTTCTGAGAAAGGAGGACAAGTCAGGTAAGTTTTGGTAGAGAGGTGTCTGGAAAAGTCAGAGTACAGACTGTACACAAAGCAGATCCATGATAAAAAGTTCTGGATTCCTTAGAAGCAACCTGAAAGCATTGGGTAGCTGGGAATACCAAAAGGGAAAACCACTGACCAATCATTTATCTTGCATTTATGTTTAATATGGAGGGAGTCAGTGTAACATGTTGTTAGACTATGTAGAGTGATTCAGTAACACAGCCTTTGGAGTCAGACAGCCTCAGTTCAAATCTAGATGGAGAATTTCTAGCTCTTGAATTGTGTTAAATTTACTCAATCTGTCTAAACATTAGCTCTCTCATCTGGTATATGGAGATAATAATGGTACCGACCCACAGAATTATTTTAAGAACTGAATCACGTACATTAGTTTATCTTCAGTAAACAAACGATAAAGTGTCATTTGTAATGCATATTAATTGGTAAAAACTACTGGTCTGTTTTTACAGAATTACAAAGCATATCACTGGTTGCAGAGAAGGCTAGGAGACCAGGCTTTCTGCAAGGGTACTGCTGTACTAACAGCAAGGAGGCCAAGTTAGGCACTAAACTAAATCTTCACAAGTATCCAGTGACCAAAAATTAATAATTATATTTAATTAGTAGAATGTAATTTACACAAGTCCCATTGACAAACTCTTGTATCTCAGTGTTCCCACCCTCAGTACTAAGATAATGAAGAGTTAGATCTTGGCTATTTTGCAAAGCTGACACTAAAGAAAATTTTTATCCTCCAAAGTTTACAGATGGCTGCATAAACATGGAATATTTTCCTCTGAAATACACAGATATCCCAACCTTAGTTTTTAGTTCATTCACTTCCTGCCCATGGCTTCTGCTTAGTTGTTCTTCCAATTTCTCCAGGTGTATTTTTTGTTGTTGTTTAATAACTTCACATTCAGAGCTCAAACTTTCTAACATTCGACTCTTGAGTTCAACTTCTCTTTGAAGGGTATATTTTTCTTGTTCATAACTCTGAAAACAAATTCAATTACAATTCAATTACATAAACATAGCTTAAAGCCATTACATATAATCAGTTTTCAACTTCAACTGTTTCATTCTTATTTCAAACATTTGCTGCTTTCCAAATAATGAGGACATGTTAAACCTGGAATAACTTTGTAGTTAACCAGTCTTAATAGGCCCATTAGGTGTATTTTGAGACTATGTTAAACCCATGCAAGGGATACCTTACTGCTTCCGTGCGCTGTCAAGGAAGTAAAAAATGCTCCATAGTATGTGAACATATCAAGTAATCTCTACTAACAACAAAAAAGATTTAATAGCACTTAAGTTTTCCTAATGAGAATTATTAGTTTCGTAATGAGATGCTCTACTTGTAGCTCTGAACACAATGTAGTAGTAGTAAAATAGTTGAAAAAAAAGAAATATTGAATTAGCCTTTACTTTCAGAATCTAGTCATCTGAGAAATGTTCATGAAATGTCTACCAGAATGAATGTAGTGCTGAGATAGAAGGAGTAATTAAAAGGAATTTTGTTTACTCACAGGGAGGTTTAGACGTTAAAAAGGGTATGAGTATAAACTCCTTCAACAAGCTTTAAAAAATGATAAAATATTCCCCTCAAAAGCCATTTTATTTTAAAATAAGGCAAAGGGCATTAACAGTTGAATGAACACTGAAATTTGACAAGTTATTACTCAAAATGATTAGGTATGACACAGTTTTATTTCCTACTCTTAGTGATATTTATAATCTTTACTTTGCCTTTATGACTTGGTACTCAGTTCTTGGTTTAGAACAGTACTAAGTAGAAACACAAAGGTTGCCAACACTAGTTATTTTTACCTGTTATAATTTTTACCTGTTATAGATAATATGGCATATTTACAATGTTGAGATTCAAGTTTAAATATGTTACTGAGCATTTGCTAAATTACACAGATTTATTCATTCACTCTTTTAAGAAATATTTGTGTGGCAGGCACTGTGGATATAGCAGTGACCAAGGCATACAAAATTCCCTCTCTCGTGGAGTTTATAATCAAGATAATTAGCAATGTAGATAATTAAGAGTGAATTAGGGTTGGACACAGTGGCTCGTGCCTGTAATCCCAGCACTTTGGGAGGCAGAGGCAGGCAAATCACTTGAAGCCAGGAGTTCAAGACCAGCCTGGCCACCATGATAAAACCCTGTCTCTACTAAAAATACAAAAATTAGCCAGGTGTGGCGGCATACACCTGTAATCCCAGCTACTTGGGAGGCTGAGGCAGGAGAATCTCTTGAACCTGGGAATTGGAGTAGGCAGTGAGCTGAGATTGCACCACTGGACTTAAGCCTGGGTGACAGAGCAAGACCCTGTCTCAAAATAAGAGTGAATTGGGCAACTTTACATTACATAGGGTTGGCCTCTGCTGAAGTGACATATTTAACTGAAAAGCTTAAGTTTGAGGGCTCAATCCAAGAGCAGTGAGAGGTAAACAGATAAAAAAAGGCAATAGCTGGTATAAAGCCCATAAGGGAGGACTAATATAACCAAGAATAAGGCAAAGCAGTTTGAGAGGAGGTTAGAAGCTTGGCAGGGGTCAGGTCACATAGGGATCTACAAACCCAACTAAGGAGCTCAGATTTGGTTGTAAATACAATAAGAAGCTGTTGTATGGTTTTTAGCAGGGCTGTGAAATGGCCTTTGCGTATTTTTCCATGACCACTTAGACGCCAAGTGAAGAATGAATGGCATGAATGGCAACAATGGAAGCAGGTAACCAGGTCGGAAGGCTACAGTAGTTGTCCAGGAGACATGATGGCAGTCTGGAATAAAGTGGCAGTAGCAAAGATAGATCCTTTGTAGTCTAGTTCTTAGAACTTATTAATGAATTAAATGTGAGAAATAAAGGAAATATATTGACTAAAAGTTCTACATTTTTGGTATATAAAGAAACCAAGAATATACCAAAGATTTTTGGTATTCAAGAAACTGAATGCTGTTGCATTTACTAAACAAGCTAAAGAAAATTGTAAAAGAATATTTGGTTAATGGACAGGGAATCCACTCTTCTGTGTTAAGTTTGAGAAGTCTATTAGTGGACAGTTGAACACACAAACCTAGGTTTTAGAGGAGAACTAAGGGCTTGGTGTAGTGTCATGGGGCACCTAGATGTTTAGAGGTCTGAAACAAGTGAAGTCATCCAGGAAGTGTGCAGACAAAGCAAAATCAGGTGGTAAATGTGGCAAAGAGAGTAATGATAACATGATCTTTCAAATTCTGAACATACTAGGTTGGAAAGAATAATAGGAATTCATTTAGTTCATTCTTTTTTAACGGGTGGAGCAGGATGGGAACCAGATCTAAAATCTTCAGAAAAGAATAAACTACTACTACTATTAATTGCTAGACAGGACAAATCTTCAATAGCTAAGCATACTCTTGCAGACAGAGGAGTCCACAGTCCTACCTCGGTCATGGTCATCATTTCATTACGACATTTATCCAATTGATTCTGTAATTCATTTTGACTCTCTAGTAGTTGTAAACCGTACTTCGCAGCTTTTAGTCGCTCTTCTTCAACCTCTTTGAGCTTGCATCGAAGATTTGCAATTATATCTGACTCCATGTTCTTTTTTTTTTTTTTTTTAGCCAACTGTAAATAGAGGAAATAAAACTACTTAAACTTATACAAAAAATTCCATGCAATGATGTCAATAATAGAAGAAATATATCTACTCAATACTACTGCTGTAAAAAAACATTAAAATTTTCTTCCTGACTTTTAAGTAGTCAAATGTACGTTCTTGTTCCAAGAGCAAGAACTCTTCTGACAATTGTTACTGATTCGGGACCAAAAATGAAAGAGCAAAAGAGAATACATTTAATTTTGCTTTTAAGCAGTTCATCATCAGGAAACTGTTCAGTTGTTGTATACTAAGTTTCCTTAAATGTTAAGGTAACATTGGTCTTATAATTGGACCACTATCCATATAATCAAAATTAAGAGAACAACGACAACAAAAAAAAAAATCAAAAAACTTTGTAGTAGCAGGTATGGTGGTTCATACTTGTAATCCCAGCAACTGGGGAGGATCGCTTGAGGCCAGGAATTTGAGACCAGCCTGAGCAACATAACAAGACTCCATCTCAATCAATCAATCAATAGACATAAGTTGGGAATGGTGGTGAACCCCTGTAGTCCCAGCTACCTTGGGAGGCTAAGGAGGGAAAATTGTTTGAGTTAGAGGCTGCAGTGAGTTATGATGATGGCACTGACAGAGCAAGATACTGTCCTGAAAAATAATAATAATACTAATAATAATATTGCCAGAAAAGAAGGTCTGGGTACTACAAATAAATATAAAAAGGCAGGTGTGAACAAGACTCATAAGGTAAAGTAAGGAATATTACATCTGCAATTTTTCACAACCGTTAACTTCCTGAATGTATTAAATCTGCTTTCTTGAAAAGAGATTCACTAGTATTTTTCTAGTTATTCATAAGAGCATGCAAAATTTGAAAACATATTCACAAGAATTAAAGGACATTCCTTTCATCTAGATTTTTTAGCAAAGACTTAAACATTATATATAGAAACATTCCACTTTAATCAACCTTACTCATGATCTTTTACTATTTGGTCCCAGCCTCTTAAGCAAGACTTAAACTCACCTTTTTCTTCAAAGAGCACAAGGCCATTATAAGATGTTCCCCCACGTCTCAAGTCAATGTAGTCATTCACTGAACAAGCATTTTTTGAATGCCTTATATACTAGGTTCCATTCTGGGCAGTTCAGATTCATTAGGGAACAAAAGGGACCAAAAAAAAGCTCCTCCCTCATGAAACTTACATTCCAGGAGGGGAAGATAAACAATAAGTAATAAATATTAATAAATTAGAAAGGGGAGATGACAAAAAATAGAAAAGAAGAATCTGGAGAGAAGAGATAGGTAGTGTAACTAGGAGGCACAGAGGAAAGCATCAGATATGTAGCTATTTCGGAGAAGAATGTTCCAGCAAGAAGGGAATCCCTAAGGCAGAAAGAAGCCTAAGGAGTGAAACCTGAATTTGGGCAAGAGATAGCTGGTAGTGGGTAAATCAGGCCATTATAAGGACGTTGGCTCCTACTCTGGGTGACATGGGAAGTTATTCCAAAGTTTGGAGTAGAGGATCTGATATAATTTAAAAGGATCATTTTGGCTGCTATGCTGACTAGTTAGAAGGGGAACAAGGCTGGAAGCAGAGACCATGTGAGGTGGCTCAGACTAGAGTGGTAGCATAGGAGGCTGTGAGAAACGGCCAAATTGTGAAGGTTTTGCAGGTAAGGTCAATATGATTTTCTGAAAGGTATAATGTGGGAGGTGTGAAAAAGGGAAAAGTAAAAAATTTCTCCAAGCCTTCTGGCCTGAGTACCTAGTAAAATGGAACTGCCATCAGCTGAAGCACTGATATAAAGAATGTTTTGGAAAGAAAATCAGGAATTCAAGTTTTGAACATGAACTATGTCAAGTAGGCAATTGGATATACAAGAGGGATCCTCGCTGGAGATGTAAATTTGAGAGTTAATCAGGCAATAATGGACCCAGGACTGAACCCTGTTATGAGGTAGAGAAGAAGAAAGTGGAGGATCAGGAGTGACCAGTGAGGCAGAGGGAAAACCAGGAGTATGTGTTGTCCTAGAAGGCAATAAACAGTGCATTAAGGATGTGGAAGTAATCAATCATGCCAGATGCTGCTGCTAAGGCAATTAAGGTGAGAACAGAGAGCTGGTCATTGAACTTGAATTCCTGGAGGAGAATAATTTTGATATACAGGTAGGGGTGAAAGCCTAACTAGAATGCCAAGAGAGAATGGTAGGAGATTAATAAAGATAGCAAGTACAGGTATGCTGCAAGGGACAACGGATAAATGGAGCAGCAGCTGGAGAGGAAGTAGAGACAAGTTTTTTTTTTTGAAATGGAAAAAAATAACAGTTTATAGATCATGGAATAAATCTAGGAGAAAAGAAAAGCTGATGATCTGAAAAGAAGACACTGGAGAATTGCTAGTAATGTCCCTGAATAAACAGGATGAGGTTTAATGTAGAGACTCGTTTTAATAGAAGCATGATTTCATCTAAAGTAAAGGAAAGCAAAGTATACGAGCTCAGATGCTGATAAGCAAGCAGAAGTCTGTGTAAGTACCCTTTTAACTGCTTCAATTAATCAATGAATTAGGAAGCAAGGTCTTTAACGAATGATGACAAGGGAGGAGATACAGTGTTTTAAGAGAGAAAAAAAAAGGTGTTCTAGGTAATCCCAACTTGGTAGTCACTGGTCTAAAATGCAAGACCTGAAGCCTGTACATGATAAGGCCGGCCAACTAAATGTTGTACTGTTTACAATAACACATTTATTGAGGATTTACCATTTGCCATACTAAGTACTTCAAATATATTATCTCGTCTAATTCTCTTGATGAGCCAGAGTTAAGTAAATACTGTCATCTCAACTACCAAAGAAAAAATAGGGTTAACATGAAGACATTCCAGCCAGGCATATCCAGAGAAGCCCAAAAAATTAGCTCTTGTTTATTCAAGATTTGCTGGAATTCTTATTGTGTGTCAGACACTGTGCTGGTGCTGAGGACACAATGGTAACCCAAAACAATATTCCTGTCTTCTTGAATCCTACAGTCTATTAGTAAACGACGTTAAATCAAGTAATTGAGCTATAAAGTTACAAGTATGACGAGAGAGAGAGAGAGAGAGATGTATGTTACCTGAGCCTATAACAAGGGTGAGCTGTCCTAACCTGGGGGGCAGGGTGTAGAAGGGAACATGGACAAAAAAGATTTTCCTGAGATGGTAACTTTTCAGCAGAGATCTAATGGATGAAAAAGAGTTAACCTATCAAAGAGGGATAACCCTACAAAGAGGGATAGGGGTGGCTGATTAAAAGCTACAGCTAATGTGTGGCAGACATTGCGCTTGGTGCTTTATATACATTCTTATTCAATCTTCTCAAAAACCTTAAGAAATTGAAGGTATTTCCCTCATTTACACATGCAAACTAAGGCACAGAAGACTTAGGTAACTTGCTTAGGTTACTCCCAAGTTAAGAGGCTAAGGAACCAGAATCTACCTACAAGCCCTGGTGCTACAGCCACTTTTCTATCTTGCTTCTCCAAAAACAGCACACACAAAGCATTTGGGAGATACGAAACCCTGGGAATCAAACTGCCTGAGTTCTCACCCCGTCTCCACTACTCACAGGATGCATGAACTTGGACAAGTTATATGTCTTGTTTAATTATCTATAAAAACAAGCACAGTAACACTTATCTAATCGTTTATTGAAAGGATTAAATCAGATAACGAATGAAAAGCAATTAGGGCAGAATCTGACATACGGCTGGGGCAGTGATGTCCAGCAGAAATATAACGCCAGCCATCTACGTGATTTTAAATTTTCTAGGAGCCATTTTTTAAAAAATAAACACAGATGAAAAATTTACATATTTTATTTAACCAAATACACTCAAAACATTATCGTTTCAGCATGTAATCATTATAACAATTATTAATGAGATATTACTCTTTCTGCGCTATGTCTGAAATCCAGTGTTTATCTCTCCCATCTGCACCACTTCTCAGTTCGGGCTAGTGTCTACCATACCGCACAGCGCAGACCCACTGGTGGTTATCGTTTTGAGGCCCCGGGAGCCGACTCAACCTCCCATATTTGTCCAGAATACCGAGAGCGGCGAGGTGGTCCAACTGAAGATTATACCGGCTCGGAAACCAGTGTATAAGCCCCCAGGGTTCCGGGGAAGGAGGTGTTTCAGCTAAACGCCTCGGCCGAGACCCTGCTCCCAGCCTTCCTTAGGCCCCGGTCGCCTCTCCCTACTGCCGCTTTCCACACCCACCTCCCACCAGGCCCCTTGCCCCTACCTCTCTCCCCAGTTCCCTGCTGCAGCAGCCAGCGGCTCCTAATGAGAGATCAGGGATTCCACACTAAGGACGCTAACTCCACATTCGCCAGCCCATTCACTCAGCCAACTCTCAGGTAAGCGCCAGGGCTTTTTGAATGCAGTTCCCGCGAGAAGTCCCACATCTCACGAGATGTTCCTCCCAAGCGGCGCGTAAAGGAAAAACTCAGAGAAAAGCCCAACGGAGCGTCCCGCCCCCGCTACAGCTACTGCGCAGGTGCAAGTGGCGCGTCGTGAGCCTGGCGCCGGCGCAGATGTGGCTCCTTCTCGTAAATTGTACCTTGTGCTGGTTTCCAGTATGTTTTCTAAGTATCCGCTTTTAGTTGCCGTGTTTGGGTGTTCTTTTTGTTTGTTTGTTTATTTTACGACAATGCCTTCTAGGGGAAGAGTGTCGTTGGGCTGGGCAGTGGAGAATCACCTTTGGCACCATTGTGGTGCCAAAGGTGGCATTATAAGTTCCCACCATGTGCTAAATTTTACAGATTATCTCAGTTAAGCCCGCAGCCTTATGAGGTAGATATTACCCCTGTTTTCTACAGGGAAAAACAAACCCCAAAGGAAAAAAGTGTCCCGTCCAAGTGCTAGAACTAGAATTTAATGCAGTCTGATTCTAGAGTCCAAGCTGTTTGCATGTGTTTTTAATAATAATATTTTGTAAAGCTGATGGCTATTCATTATTCAAAAATTTAAGCAATCAGAAATAATAATAGCTAACATTTAGTGAGCACTGATGAATCCTGGTAACTGTTACATGTGCTTTTGAGCCCATCTTTTCTTGCCTATTTGAGGACTTGGCTCTAACTGTTCTTTTCTTGCATCTTCAGTTTTTTCTTCTCTATTGGATTTTCTCTACCAGCTCATAAACATACTGCCATGATTGTCATAAAAATCATTTCATGATTTCATTTTTAAAAAATACCTCCTGGACCCCAATCAGCAACCATCCCGTTTGTTTTCTTCTCTTTATAACAAAATTTCTGGGGGGAAAAAGTTTGCGTTCATTGTCTCCATTTTCTTACTTTTTGTTCTTTGTTTTTTGTTTTCTTCTCCCACTTTAACCAGGATTTTGTCCCCACCAATACCATGAAGTGGCTCTTGTTAGGTTTACCAGTAGTAATTCATACCTTGCAAAACTCGGTAGTCAATATTTAGTCCTCACTTCTGGTGACATTTGACAGATTTGTTTGCTCTTGTTGGGTCCTTATGTCTGGGATGCCACATTCTCCTTGTGCTCCTTTTCTCAGTTTCCTTTGCAGACTACAATTTCTGCCTGAGCTAAGCCAGACTCAAAGGGTTGATCTGAGCTTTAAGATTGGCAGCAAGTTGTTCACGGTGTAGTCTCACAGATGGATCTGGGGCTCTAATTAACCAGATGCTCATTCATTTGTAATCACGCCCGTGTTCTTGGATAAATGAGACAAATGCCATTTTCCCTGTCATTTAACAAAGATTCCTTAACTCAGGAGCCAGGAAAAGATTGTTCGAGCATAGGCCAGTTATGACTGGCTGCAATTAGGTAATCTAAAATCGATCTCAACTTATTTTTTCTCTTTTGTTACAAGAGAAGGTAGACCCTACATTATTGTTTCTTCCCATTTTATTTAAAAAATATAACATACATTTTAAACTATTAATTGAATGACTGAAATGTGTTAGGCATAGTGGAGGAATTCAGAGATGTGGTAAACTCGACTTATTGCCTAGAAGATGGCCACAATATAGTAAGAGATTTACAAAAAATGAAAAGAACTTACCGGACTGTAAATGCTATGTGCCCCACACTAATGGAGTTGTGTGAAGGGAGAGGTCTATTTTTGTCTGGATGTTCCTTGAAAACTTCCCAGTGCATGTGACACTTCAAGCAGGGCCTTGAAGGATGGCAGAGCTAAGAAGGGGTGCATTCAACGGGAGGGGACAGCATTAGTAAAGTTGTAGAGGCAACCTGTATCATAATTAAGGTCATTCTTTAGGCATGGCCTGAATACCCGGCTGCCAATACCACCACTGGACACTAGATGTCACAAGTGAAATGAATTCTAGATTGGCTCTACTTTTAAGATAACTTACATGGAACTTCTGATTTGCAGTACCATGCAGATCTCTGCTCAGGCAAGGTCCGCATACCATGGCCTGAATACCAAAGGTCAGGAAAAAGAAAAGAAACAACAACTTGTATCTGTTATTTCCATTTACATAGGGAGAGATGGGACTTGGCCTCCTCACACAGTAGTGGATTCACCAAGCATAGGACGGAAGCTTAGATTCTGGGAAAGAACACCCATCCCACAACTCTGTGCCCCTCAATTACAATTCCTAATATTATAGCTGTTCAAAACTGGGATAGACTGCTGTAGTGAACCTGTCGTCATTTCTTCATTGTGGCTGTTCCAGAAGAAACGGGATAATTAGTTATCAGAAATGATGTAGAAGGGACTGTTATGTTGTGTTGAAAGCTGCATATATTTTGACAGGAACTTATTGAATGATCATTTGTTTTGGGCAATACAGATGAATAGTCTGTGTATTAAATGAGCTTAGAGTTTAGTGGAAGAGACATGTACCAAACAATAAACAGTAAATCCTTACTTAGAGGATGACTTAGACTTTCTTGTTCCTTCACATTATTAAGTAGAACTGCAAGCTAGTCTTTATTGGGATCAAGCAAAAACAAGCTCAGGACTCTTGAGATACAGAGTCTGCAAATAAGAATGAGATTAAGAGGATAGGCCAGAATATGAAGTTCTGGAAGTTACACTCAAGGTTGCGGTCACTGAAACTTGGGGGATGGCCGAGATCAAGAAAAACAAAAACAAAAACAACAAAAAAACGAAAGCGAGAACAGAGGGCTGTGTGCAGGACTTTTGGGATTGTTGTAATCCATGACACAGGAGAAGAATACGATCCAACAAGAAAAACAGGACCCATGTGAGAAGAGATCAGGAAATTGGGTTGTCACAACTCCCACTGTGATAATTAGATATCAGAATGAATCTTATACCAGGCAGGTGGATTTGACTGCTTGTTACTAATAACGATAATGAAACCCAGTCTGCAATCTCTCCTATATCAACAGTGTATAGTGCCAGCTTGAACTCTGAATGAGCCTTATTGCTATACTATTTTTTCTCTAAATAGGGGAGTCTTCTCTCAGACAAAGGGTGCACCATCCCAATATAGTGGAGATTTATCAGCTAACATCTTAGCATGAATTCCTTCCTCCTTTTCCCACCAAGAGAATTCTATTATTCTTTTGTGTAATTCCCACTTTCTAAATTTTCAGCCATATGAATTCTTCAACATTGATGCTACCTTTCATCTCTAGGATATCCATCGCCCTGGTTACAGTCATTGGTTGAAAGATGTGCATGTGATAGAATCTAAGCCAATGAGATTTTTCACGGGGATGGCTTGAAAAAATGGTTTTTGTTAACTGCTTCTGTTATGGTCTGAATTGTGTCCTCATCCCCGTTGTTCCCCCCGACATATTCATATGTGGAAACCCTAATTTCTAATGTGACTGTATTTGGACACAGGGCCCTTTAGGTTAAATGAGGTCACAAGGGTGAGGCCTTAATTGATAGAGCTACCATCCTTAGAAGAAGAAGAGACATCAGAGATAGATCCACTTTCTCTTTCTCTCTCCTTCTCTTTCCTCCACTGCTCCCCAAGTGTACACAGTTAAAGGTCACGTGAGGACACAGTGATAAGGAGGCTGTCTGCAACCCAGTGAGAGTCCTCACTAGGAACCAGCCTTAGTCTTGGACTCCCAGCCTCCAGCACTGTGAGAAAATGTCTGTTATTTAAGCCACCCAGTCAGTGGTATTTTGTTACATTTGCCTGAGCGGATTAATACACCCTCTGTACTTAAACTTTGTAACCCAAAGCTTCCAGCTGCTAGCTTGGATTCATGAAGGAAAAATCTGCTTGAAAGAGAGGGAGCAAAGAGTCTTGGTCATGCAATTTGAGCCCTGTATCAAGCCTCCTATGAAGCTAAAGCTATACCTCGACTGTTCAGTTTTTGCTCCAATCACACAGCTTCACTTTGAGTTTTCTGCTGTTTGCAATATAAAGACTTTTTTTTTTTCCTTTTTGATATGGTGTCTTGCTCTGTTGCCCAAGCTATAATGCATTGGCGTGATTTCGCCTCACTACAACCTCTGCCTTCTGGGCTCAAGTTATTTTTCTGCTTCAGCCTCGCAAGTAGCTGGGATTACAGGTGGCTGCCACCACGTCTGGCTAATTTTTGTATTTTTAGTAGAGATGGGGTTTTGCCATATTGGCTAGGCTGGTCTTGAACTCCTGACCTCAAATGATCCGCCTGCCTTAGCCTCCCAAAGTGCTGGGATTAAAGGCATGAGCCACCACAGCCAGCCAACAACATAAAGGATTCTAACCAGTACACATAGTAATATTTGTGCCTGATCTTGAGTAGACTCATTCACCTGTGACGTTTAACCTGTCAAGTTCCCATTCTACATTTAGGCTTAAACGGAAAGTTGCTAACTTCCAGAGATTAGATCTAGCTTCTTTGAGAAAAATGCCTTAATCAAATGAAAAGAAAATTATCCTAAATAAAGGGGCTTAATGGTTTGTGGAGGAAAATAAAGACTCAATCAGCTTGCATGGAATCCCTTTCCTGGTTCCACTTCAGATTACCACCATACCATCTCTAAACTAACTTCTTCAGGTGATTTTAGTGCCTAAGCCAGTTAGAATTAAGACTGGATGTTTATATCAGTTATAATTTTTACTTGCTAAGAAGTGTGCTCACTCTGGTTAGTTTAAGATATACATGTATATTAAAAACGAGAGTCCTAACTTTTGCAACCATTTAGACTGTAGTTGTTAGAGATTCCTCCTTTTTAGCATCTATTACATATTCCTTATATTTTTTGACAATCCCTCAACTACTTGGGAGCTCTTCATCCAGTAAAGCAATCCAAAGCTTCACTATCCAATAAGACATATTCATTAGTCATTATTTAGATTACTCACTATTCTGTTGGCACAAATGCATTTGGCCGAAGTCATAGAGGGATAGGATAAAACTTAGGGTCTTTTTCTGTCTCTGAGGGCTTGAAACTGTGACACGCCACTTTTATGTATCTCAATTCAGTTGAAACAGGTGGTTGCTGATCTCGTAATGTTTAATTGAATGTATTTTGTTTCTAGGAAAAACAGCTTGGGATTGCCCAGTGCAGACAATAGACGCGAAAATTGATGATCCGCATCCCCAGGTAAGCAACTGGATACACCTGTTCAGAAATACCAGCCCAAAACCGACTGTTGCCACTAGGTGACAGTCTTTGCAAATTATTTTGTTTGAAGGAAGCCTCTTTCTGTTATAGAAATTAGATTCTGTTGGGAAATGTTTCTTTGCTAGTTTCAGTTAGATTTGCCAAGTGCACATATTTGTTATAATCTATGCTCTTAGTCATTTGAGATCATAGTTATTTCTCATCTGGAACACTCTTTTCCTCCCTTTATTTAATTACTTGTCTCATCCTGTTCTTTGGAGAGGCCCTATAACTAATAGTTAAATATAAAATACATGTTCTGGAGTCAGCATCTGGGTTTAATTGCAGGCTCTGTTACTTCCTAGATGTGTCTACCTTTGACAGGCCACTTGCTTTTTTTAAGTCTCAGTTTCCCCATGCACAAAATGGCAAAATCAAAGTATCTAAGTCAATAGACCATCACTAACACTGTTAAAGCACCTTTAGCATAATGTCAGTAAATGGGAGCTGTTAAGAGCGCTGTCTTAGCTTAAATGTCACTCCCTCCAGGACTCTTTTTCTGAGTCCAGGGCACATCCCCTATATACAATTCATAACGCCCTGTGCTTATCCTTCAGTCCACTTACAATAGCTTGTGGTAATTTGTGTAATTTATATCTGCCTCCTTCACAAAACTGTCTCCCAGCAAGTACCCTAGTGCCTGAAACATGCCAGGTGCTAAAGTTAAGTTTGATGAATGAATGAAAAAATGCATACTCAAATCACCAGTATTAAATGAAATTCATTGATTTAAGTGGGAAATCTAAGAACTCTTTTATATCTTTTAGAGATCAAAGTAGCTTGTAGAAGGTTATTCTTAATTCTGAGTGAAAAATGCTAACCTTTATTAATCAGTTTACATGAAATCAATTAAATGTACTTGAGTATACCAGTATACCAAATAACTAGTTTGGGGTATTTGACACCCTCTGCAAGTTTAATGGCTTCATTCACTTATGACAGTGTAGATGTTCCACACTTGCACCAGTATTTCTTCACCAAGAATTTATTTATTGATACAGTATCTGTAATTCAAACATTTTTAAATGTACTTGGGAACATGGTATGTAAAATAACTCTATTGAAGAGGACTCTAAAGTAAAGAATCCTTGGCTAAAGTAAATGCTTACTTTTTTGTAAATACTCAATTTTGCGTACTAAATTCTCTTAAAGGAAGAGCTACCCTTGATGAACTTAAAGCTTTAAAACACATATTTCCTAATATTTTTTTCATGTCATAGACAGATTTATTCATATCCTTCAAAACAAATCTGGCCCATGTTGCTCTATCAATATTTCAAACTAGAAAATATTAAAAACAGTGTATAATTTCAGGAATCCTTAAAGTTCTTTAGTTATGAAATGATCAACTGAGCAAGTAAGGAAGTCCAAAAGCACAGTTACGAAAATGTTAGATACTTGTTTTTAAAAAATAATTTTATGTTTCCAAAGTTTTCTCAAAATATGAAGAATGAGAAGATTTTGTGGACTTGAAATACCCTAGACAGACAGCAAAACCTCCTTTTCTTCCTACCATGGTGATAAAACTTGAGGCTGCCCTGATAGTAGATGTGTTCCTTTCTTTATATTAACCATTGCTCTTCTGGTCTGTTTACCTCTCCACTACCTGGCAAGAGGCTGGGACTCTGGCTTCATCACAAATGAATCTCATCAACTCACCCATGACATCATACTGCTATTCATATTTGGCCATTTTTTGACAAATTGTTTAGTCATGTGAAATACTTCCCTAAACTGAAGTTCTGGAACTCATCAGGTGTCTTCTCTGACAGTCATATCTTCCTTTGGCTCTCAGATTACCCAGACAGCTGGGGTAAAGCCCATATCCTCCCACAAAGCATGCTTCTTTGGAAATTCATATCTATTGGCTTTGGCACTCAAGTAATGTTCTTGCATTCTCTGTCAAGTCAGGATTGAATAATCTCTTGAGGGTGAGTAACCTTTTACGTGTTGGAAGACTAACAGATCTAGGGATCAGTGTGCATTTAGCAATTTGTCAGAAAGGTCAGCATCCTGTATGACGACATTTGTTTTTAGCAAGGCACAGATTATTCTTTCCCTTCTTTGACTTAGTCTGAAGGTTGGCATCACACCCTTCTTATGACAAGCTGTCAGTTTGTGCAATCTTGGTATAGAAATGAAGTATGGCATCTGAGTTCCATGGGTGTGTAATTATTATATATGATTAAAGGCAGGGAGTTATAGAAGGGTCTTGGGTGACTGTCATTCTCCCATCTATAAAACTCCTGGCAAAAGGATTAATAAGCATCCTATAAACAGAGCCAGAGTTAAGTTCCTGAAAACAACATCCCATTCTTAAGGTGTAAATCTTGAAGTCAGCAAGGGAAAAACAGGTTTAAAAAGAAACATCTGATTTGTTTTTCAATATGATTGGAAGGTCAGATTTCATTCCTACTCCCACAAAAGTAATTAGAGCTGCTCTCATCTTAAGAAACAGAGGTATATTAGGGTCACACAGTGTTTTCCACACTTTGTTCTGTATTGGAAACCTCTGAGGAAGTTTTACAACTCCTGATAGGCCCAGGCTGTACCTAGCACTAATTAAATCAGAACGTCTGAGGCGGGTGCCAGGTGCCAGTGATTTTCAAAAATCCTTGGGTGAATCCAATGTGCAGCAAAATTTAGGAATCTTGTGTTGAAACAATCATGCATTCTCTACCACACTTCAGCTTTTCTTCATTGCCTCTTTAGCTCAGTGCGTCTTAACCTGACTGCTCTTCAAAATCAAGGAGCATCTTTAAAAAATTCCATTCTGATTCATTAGGTCTAGGGCAGGGTGCATGCATCAGAAACATTTAGCTGTTTCCCAAGTAACTCTAGTGTGCATCCAGGGTGCAGAATCTCTGGACTAGCCGATCACATAAAGAGGCGCATAAGGTGGATCTTTTGGCATTTTTTCTGGCAGTTAACAGCTTCATACATTTTAAAAATTCCTCTTCACTACCTTTGTTGAATGAATTTTCTTCTTCAATGCACTAGGCTGTAAAGTCCAACCATTTTTCTGAATCTGTTCATAGCAGGGTTACCTGATGAAATACAGGATACCCAATTAAATTTGATTTCAGCTAAAATGAATATTTTTAGTATAAGTATGCCCATATGATCTATGGGATTATAATACATATTATTTGCTGTTATTTGAAATTCAAATTTAACTTGCACCTTGTAATTTTATTTGCTACATCTGGTAACACTAATCGTGGGAGAGCATGGCTTATTCTTGGGAAAGTCAGCAGCTGAATTCAGGTTGAGGAGATCCCTTGAATCTTCAGGGTTTGTGGCCTTTTAGCACTTACCTCCTTGCCTCAAAGGTGATAAATAAAGAGCCATCAGCAGTTTGGGAATTAAAAGCTTCTAAAATCCCCCAGCGAGCCAAGAAGACAGGAGGGGTTTACTGTGCAAGAACTAGGATATGGAAAAAGGTGAAGACCTGAATCTTGAGTATAGGTTTTGGTTTCAGGAACCCCTGTACTCTCTAAGGGATCACCATTTTGCCACTTGGAACTTTTTTGATGATTTCAAGTGCCTCAGACTTGCTTCCATACTCCCCTCCCCACCTCATATTTTTTTACACGTTATTTTTTCTTCTTAATCTATCTGAATGTCAGATGCTTGCTGCCTTGGCTGAAATTGAAAGAGTTTCCAGTGGAACTGTTCTCATACCTCAGTGAGTCTGAACTAATGGAAACTTTCAACGTCCTTTGCAGTGTTGTAAGAACCCCCTAATCTCAGGAGGCTTCCCAAGCAGTCTGGATGCCTTTCTGCCTCAGTCTCTAAGGACTGTTCACCACTAGCTGATTCCTGAAATTTCCTTCCTTCTTACTATCCCAAATAGACCTCAAACCGTAAATAAAAGTCGTGGGTGGGTGTATTTCTTAGCCAACAGCAGATTCTCTAAAAAGGGAAAAGGAGTGAGATTTCACGATAATTCCCAGAAAGCAGGTGTTATAATGATTTTACCAAATTGGAGCCTGACATTTTGATGAATAACTCCTGAACACCCCTCTTAATTTCCCCCATGGAGGAGATAGGCAAACAGGTAATATGTCAAATCCCCTTTGCTGGTCCAAGTTTACTAATGGACGGAGGTGAAACAGGTGATGCACATTAACTTTTAACCTGCTAACACTGATTTTTTTTCACTAAGCATTAGGTACTTAAAAGAGAAATGGACACTGGCAGAAAGGAGACAAGACAAAGGGTGACAGGAAGGGTCTTGAAACTGGCCTGCATCATGGAACATATTTGCAAGCCAGCTGGGCCCACTTTGCACAGATGTTTTTATGGGAACAAGAGGGAGGGAAAGTGTGCTAGTGTTAGATGCATTAGCGCAGCAGTGGAATATCTTTGTTAGCATTGTTCCTCCTTTCTCACTGTGGCTGGACAAGGGTGGGGGCATGGTCAGAGGCTTTCGGATAATTTTATTGCCCAACCTAAATTCAAGGAAATTACATTGATAATAAGGCTTTTTACCAAGTTCATTTAAAAATGGTTAGTCTATTTTTTAGGATGTCAACTCTAAAAAGCAAAGAGTTGCATTTTTATTTGCCTATGGAAAAAGCAACCCAATCATCATCAGCTATTTGGAGAAAATATATTCAAAATTTATCTCCTTAGGCATAGATGTGGTTGTTTTGTTACAGTATCGGTTTAGTCTTCCCCTCCACAGATGATTGGTTTGGTCTGTCACTGTTTGGTGTTTCACTTGCATGTCTATGCAGCATGTTTTCCAGAAAATGGAAAAAGTCAGTTTTTCTATATATGTTGTAGTTTTGCAAATTACTGGCCCACTATTGTGCTGTTTGGCCCACACACAGTGCAGAAGAAAAAAATATATATATTTGATCCAAAGTTAGAAACTTGGGAATTCACACACGCACATACACACACATACACACACACACACACACCCATAATGTGGAGTTCCAGCATATTTTGAAAAATTAGATTTGGCTATTTTGTGCCCATACTCCTCATGTCAACAATCCACCAGTTCTTTGGATCTTATACTGGGATGCTTTTTCCAGCTCACCAAGGCCTCTGTCACTTTATCGTTTGGTTTTCTCAAAAGGGCCAGATATAAGGAGACATTTATATTACCTGTGTGTATGATTCCTGTATGCATTTCAATTTGCCATCCATGCCATGAGGCAGGATTCGATTATATTATCACTTCAATGTCCTCCAACATGATTCGAGGATTCTTCTTTATACAAATGAAGTTCTTAATATTGCAATAGACTATCTGATACTCTGCTTGAGGAAAAATTTGACTGTATGGTAGCTCTAAAAGTCATTTCTGTCGTATTTCAATTTAGTCTGCTTGCGTATGAATATATTTATGACCAACATAATAATTCTTAAGTTGGCTTACTTCTTTGTGATGTCATTGATGGAGAATTAAAGTATCATCTGGATAAACTCACCTATAAATGGAAAATAAAATTAGTAATTTGAATATTCAGAAGTGGTTTCCTATACAGGTAAAATATAGCAAAGGGGTGCTTAACTGTTGAATCTGCTTCACCTGATATCAGACAACTTTAATGCTAGAAGGGACCTTAGGAATAAAATCTGGCCCCTTAATTCTGCAGATAAACTGAACTTAGTAGTGGTAAAGTGATTTATTNTTTTTCAAGAGATCTTGCTGTGTTGCCCAGGCTGGAGTACAGTGGTGCAATCTCAGCTCACTGCAACTTCCACCTCTTGGCTTCAATAGATTCTTCTGCCTCTGCCTCCTGAGTAGTTGTGATTGTAGGTGCCCACCACCATGCCTGGCTAATTTTTGCATTTTAAGTTAGAGACAGGGTTTCACAATGTTGGCCAGGCTGGTCTTGAACTTCTGACCTAAAGTGATCCACCTGCCTTGGCCTCCCAAAGTGCTGGGATTATAGGAGTGAGCCACTGTGCTCAGCCAAGTAATTTATTCTTGATCACACTATGGGTTAATGTGATCAAAGAGCTGGGGCCCAAATGATATCTCTTTTGACTTTAACCAAGGCGAATTTTATTTTAATTACCCTTAATTGCCTGCAATTACATAGATACTGGTTCAGGCTTATTTCTTAGTTTTCAGTGTTCTTTATTGTTTATTATGATAAGCATAATTAACAATGAAAATTATAATGTCATGATTCTATATAAGTATCAGAATTATTTGTGATGAAATTCTGAATTATTTCAAATAATTTTTCTTGAAAATATGAAGATGTCCCTTAATAATGAAAAATTTATAATTTGCATTTTAAGAAAGGCTTCCAGACAACAGACAATGCTAACAGTAGTTGTCTTTTCATGTCTTTAGTTGGCTTCCTCTGCTTCTTGGCTTTCATTATCTTTATGTACACATTTCCCATAATGAATCTGCATCACTTTTAGAATTGCTGGAATTTTTAAGCAGCTAGGCAAAAGAAACAAAGGCAAATCCAGTCTGATAAAGACATGAAGCATTTGTATGAAATTAAAATGTTCTCACACCTCATTCATTCCTATGAGTGGGATATAAAAACCATTTCCTGTGACTCAAATATGCACATGCAAAGAAAAAGGATTTGACACTTTCCCACAGTGAGAGAAAAATGTCTGGTGGCCATGATTGCAAGGGGACATGTGCTGAGAGCTGTGACCTAGAGTGCATTCTAGGCTGAGTAGCACCAACTTTAAAATTTAAAATCCAGCAGTTCCAACTCTCTCAACGATGATCCCGTCATAGTATCTGGCTAATCGACTTAGCCCAATATTTTGGTACAGACTTCTGGTTTCTCTGAAATTCTGAAAGCTAAGAAGAATTCAAATTTTGATTTACCTTTGCCTACTTTCAGGGAACTTAAAGATAGGAAAGTTAGAACTTGCAACCCAACCTCTCTCCCAAAGGCAACAGCTGTGTGGTTTCCAGGGGAAGAGTTTACTTGGAAGGGGAGAGAAAATACTTCTTGATAAATAATGTGTTTTTATGACTCCTGTTTCTGGGAAACCTGATATATACAATGTACCTACAAGTATTTGAGGTCAAGTTCCAACTGTGTTTTTATTAAATGTTTGACTGTTTTATGTGTGATTGTAATTGGCTGGGTTTGAAACCTGAGTGATTAAGGAGCTTGTCTGTAAGAAGGTTGCTTCTCTGTCTCTCTTCTTTTTTTCTCCTCTCTCTCTGTTTCTATATTTTTATATAATGTTAAGTTTTGTAATTAGTTGATTCTACTTTTTCATCCTCCTTAATTTTGATTTCTTAGAAAGATGAAGCATTGGAAAGCACTGCATAGCTTCATGTTATCAATCAATTAATGTCTTCAGTTCTCTTATGTCCTCTCTGCACAGCTGGGTTGCTTGGGAGAAGACTATTGACAAGCCTTGTATGTGTGGAAGACACCGTTTTACTTAATTTCCCTTTATCAGGGAAGGAACACAAGCCCATGTTACAAAAAGATACCTAGAATCCCAGAAGAACAATTTTTATTCTGAATCTCAATAAAATATTGTCACATTTCTTTGTATCGGCAACTAACTCTTAGGGAAAAAATTCCCTTTTTAAGTTTTGGTATGTTTCTAAATAAGTCATGAATCCATTCACACATACACACACAAACATATACACCTCTAGTCTGCATCTATAGACCTCTCTGTTGCAGCTGGGATGTGGCATTGCTGCTGATAGGGTTGGACAAAGGATCTCTTCAGGCAATGCCTAGTGCTATTTCGTATGACATGGCAGTGAAATCCCTCCACTCTGATTTTCCTGTTAAGTGTTTTGGTAAATTGTCTCTCTCATTTCCTCATAGTCAGGTTTGATGAGCAGCAGCCTCAGGCTGGAGTGTCTGAGGCTCTTAGGCAGAGTACTTAGGCATAGCACAGAGGATCTCCATTCGGAAGAAAGAGTAATTGAAAAATCCCGAGCTGCTCCAGTTGGTTCTTCTCAGGTCATTCCTGGAAACAAACTTTGATAGTCCAAACTCCCACTTCATAACTCTTCTTGCTTTTCCCTATAAAATGATGATTCTTTCCCTGTAGTTCTCATCCTGAACTAAAATGTGCTTAAACTTGCAGATGTTGGTAAAGACAATTCCAAAGGAGAGTTTTACCACAAGATTTAGCTTCTTTGGAGAGTCTTAAAAATAATTTGCCAAATAGTTGTTCATTTAAAATGCTACTTAAGTTGTAGAACAAGGAACCTTTTATATTACCTTACAGTTTATAAAGCACTTACAGATATATATTTAGTAAAAGAAAATAGAGGTGTTCCCCTATGGGAAATGGGCTGTACCACTTAGTCATATTCCTGTTGAGTGTGGGGTATTAATGTGCACTATGCAGATTTGGGAAGGGAAACTTAGGCAGTAGACTGAAGGAAATGACCTGGGAAGCACCAGCTCTGAAAGTCGCAGCCTGGCACCGTGGAGTGGGAGGTCCTGTTGCTGGAGCCATACAGAGCTTGATTCTAATCTCAGCTTTGCTTCTTCATAGAGTGGAGGCCTTGAAGCCACATTTCTTGGATCCACATCAGGCTTTCACTACTTATTTTGTAAACTTGGGCAACTTTCTGGTGTTTCTTATCTTAGGAATGGAGATAGTAACACTACCTGATGCATAGTATTGTGAGAACTAAATGAGATATAATATACAGTGTTGAGAAGGTGCTGGTGCGTTATATGTCTTCAGTAAATATTAGCTATTATTCTATGTGAGTGACCTTAGCAATGACCAGTCACATGACTGCCCTTTATTCAGGGTCCACACATGTAAAACGGGAAAAGATAATTGTCATGAGGATTCATAGAGAGCGTCTGTTTTGTTCATTTTAACCTTTTAATTTAAAAAATTACAAATGCATGCAAAAGTGGAAAGACTAATGTAAATAACTCTCATGTGCCCATCATCAAGCTTCAACAATGATTACTTTTTGCCATTTTTCTTTTAATTATTTTCCCACCAGTTTTTGTTTCTGGGATGTTTTGATGCAAATCACAGATATCATATTATTTTAACTATAAATTCTTTAGCATGCAGGTGTGGAAGATTGTTTTCAGGATGGCCACAGTAGTCTGTTTCTCAGCCCTCTTGAATCTGAGCTGGCCTTGTCATGTATCTTGATTAATGAATGTGGCAAAAATAGCATTGTGGGATTCTAAACCCATGCCTTGTAGTTCCTAGATGAAAGAATTGTCTAGCTGAACCCAATCCACGTTGCTGACAATACCAGTTCATTAGTAAATAACACCACTAAGTTTTGAGTGGTTTTGTATGCATTGACAGATAACTAACATAATAATGTGTTTTTAAAAATCCCAAATACGGATCTTCATATATAACGAACATGGAACTTTTAGCTTCCTGTCCAAAGGACTGAATTCACGAGGCGTGAGACCTTTTATAATTCTGGGGGTGAGTGTCAGTAGCTGGGGCTTGTGTGGAAGTAGTGTTCCATGACTTTCATTCTAACCAATAGCCCTCTGTGGTTGAATTATATATTCCAGCTCAAGGTCTAAAGGATGCTGATTCTTGAGACAAGATGATAGATCCTAAGCTTTACTGGGTCAAGTCTCCTTTGAGAATCTGATGAAATCTATAAAAATTATTCCCAGAAAAAAATAATGTACATGTACACAGCCCCTTTACTACACACACACACACACACACACACACACACACAGAGACACACACACTCACTCACTCTCTTTCTATCAATAGGTAGGTAGATTGTGTGTGTCTGTGTGTGTGTGTCTGTGTGTGTGTGTGTGAGACAGAAAGAGACAGAGAGAGAAAGAGAGAGAGGTTTCCTTATATTATAGGGTTTGTGGACCAGCCCGTGCATGGATACCAGTTAAGAAACTCTGCTGGGTGCTGTGGTTCAGGCCTATAATCCCAGCTACTTGGAAGATTGAGGTAGGAGGATCAGTTGAGCCCAGGAGTTCAAGACCAGCCTGGGCAACATAACAAGACCTCTTTTCTTATAGAAATTTTTTAAATTGACTGGGTGTGGTGGTGCATGCCTGTAGTCCCAGCTACTTAGGAGGCTGAGGAGTGCCCAGGAGTTCAAGGCTGCAATGAGCTAAGATTGTGACACTACACTCTATGTACTTTAGCCAGGGTGACAGAGGAAGACTCTGTCTCTTAAAAAAAAGAAGGAGAAGAAGAAAAGGAGGAGGAGAAAGAAGAAAGAAGCTAAAGTAGAAGCAGAAGAAGAAAAGGAAGGAGAAAGAAGGAGGAGGAGGCGGAGGAAGAGAGGAAAGAAGAAAGAAGAAGAAGAGGAGCGGGAGGGGGAGAAGGAGGAGGAGGGGAGGAAAGGGAAGGAGAAGGAGGAGAATAAACTCTGGTCTTATTTCAACAGACCTCTACTTGTATACCCAGAACTGTGTAGTCAACTCTAATGCCAAATAATCTGTTTGCTAGATATGTATTTCCATTGCTGTTACTGTTGCAGTTACTTCTGAAAGTGGAGCTGTTGGTATGGGTTTCTGGCTGCATTTCAGGTTTAGGATCCAAAAGCTCCTTGACAGTGCTTGGTTTAACCAGATTTGTTTCAAGGTCTTTTGAAGCTCTGGGCTTATTCTTCCACCTCCCACCTGCTGACCCTCATTTAACCCAAGCATTGAGCAATAGAATGCTCAGGAAGTTAGTTGGCAGCTTCCAGCTGAACCTCCGCAGCTGTACGTTACCATGCTGCTGGTGCTGTCCTATGTGCTGGACACTTCCACCATGTCTTGGCCTGTGTGCTTCTTGAAGATTTCAGTTGATAATTTGTTAGGTATAGGTAGGCTGTAAATATTGCCTTGGTTCATATTTTATCACTGCTTCAGTTGCTGTTTAGGCTCTTTATTTACTGCCCGTTAGTTTGTTCATGGCACTATTGATGGAGAAGGCCAGCCCTTTGGCCACTGAATCCATCCCTTGCTAACATCCCATAGGGCCAGAGGAATAGGTGAGAGTGGAAGGAAGCAAAGATATGTTGAGGACGAGAGCACCAGCCCCAAACTCAGGTGAACTGAGAAATTGAAATGCCTCTAAGATTGATATTAAAGTAACTTTACTGTTCAAAAATGAGACAAATGAAAGTTATTGATTATTAATAAACCTAAAGAAGTACCCACCCCACCATCACTCTTTCCTCTTACTTTGCTTTAGTCTTTGTAATAGCACTTACCACCTTGCATAATAATGCATATTTTTTGTTGTTGTCTGACTTTCTCCATTATAATGTAAGCCCCATTAGAACAGGGACTTAATTTACTGTTCCGTCTCCAGAACAGTGCTGGCACATTGTAGGTGCTCAGTAATTATTTTAATTACTCTTTGAACAAATAGATGAACAGCTGAATGAATTGAAGTTACTAAATGGGCATTTTCCAAAGTTTTTTTCAAAATTGCTATATGTTAAGAATCTCCTAGAAAGGGCCTTTACAGGATGCAGCTATCTGGTATATACCTTTAGAGACTCTCATCTTTAGTGTCTGGAGGATTGAACTCCAGAATCAGATATTTAAGCTCCTCAAGTGATGCTGAGGCAAGTGGTCCTAGGAAAGTATTTTGAAAAGGTTGCCTTATGTGATTTATACCCTCACAAAGATGTGTACCAGGAATTCTTAGCAAAACAGTAGAGTCTCTTTCTTTCTCCCTGGCAATTCAGGACATATCAAATATAATCAAAATAAAAAATAATCAAATAGATAACTCAGTAACTCATTCTCATTTGAAACAGCTTTCTTCTTTTTTTTTCCCCACATCTTTTTACTATTTCCTTTTTTTGTAGCTTTTTCTAAACAGATGCACATCTCACAAAGGCTGAAAATTCCTCTTAACCAGTTATTTCTTTCAAACTGAGAAAAGTTTGGTAGCAGTTATTGAGAATGCAAAAAGAAATGTTTGAAATATTGTCAGACTCCCTTTTGTGGTTGAAATTTTTAAAGGGCATGTAGGTTACCTAACCTCTACAACAAAAATTCCATTAAGCCTCTAAGGATACAATCAAATAATTCATTGAAAATATGAATGATTGGCCAGGCACAGTGGCTCATGCCTGTAATCCCAGCACTTTGGGAGGCCGAGGCAGGTGGATCACCTAAGGTCAGGAGCTCGAGACCAGCCTGGCCAACATGGTGAAACCCTGTCTCTACTAAAAATACAAAAAAATTAGCCAGGTGTGGTGGCTTATGCCTGTCATACCAGCTATTCGGGAGGCTGAGACAGGAGAATCGCTTGAATACAGGAGGTGGAGGTTGGTACCGTTGCACTCCAGCCTGGGCAACAAAAACCAAACTTCATCTCAAAAACATATATATATATATATATACACACACATATATATATATGAATGATGAAAAATATTTAGAAAATTATAAACTTTTTTACATATCAAATAAATGTAAATTAAAGAGTAATGAGAATTCTCACTGCTAGTTTGGCAAAAATTAATATCTAGAATTGGAAAAGATACTGGAAAAATGACCTTCCTTTACCCAAAAACAAGCACTTCCTTCATAGCTTGGAACGTGCTCTCTAAAGAGCAGCTTGGAAATCTAAGTGTCAAAATTTAAAGTGTGGATATCCTTTGACCCAGCAATTATATTTGAGGAAATGTATCCTTAGGACATTATTTGACAAAGATGTATTTTCAAGGATATTAATGGATGGACCGTTTATTAAATTAAATATTTTAAGATAATTTGAATATCTGCCAATTCAGGATTAATAAAATTAGTTGACATGTTTCCATACAATAAAACTGGCTGACATTTATTGAGCACTATTATTTGCCTGTCACTCTACTGAGTGCATTACAGGGATTAACTAGTTTAACTTTCACAACAATCCTCTACATAGATAGTATTATTATCTCATCTTAAAGATGACAAAATTGAACCACAAAGAAGTTATGCAGCTGGTAAGTGGTCATGTTGGAGGTGACACCCAGATAGTCTGGGGTGATCTGTGTCCTTAACATTGACACTTCATAATGGGATATAACACAGCGACCATATACAAAGGGAATGAGGATATATTCAGTAGATGAATGCAGATTTCAGAAGAACCTAGCATAGTTACAGAAAGGACAGAATGGAGAAAGGAAGAAAATATGTAGAATCCTTAGAAAAATGTTTTAAAGGGAATATACCAAATATGTTATGCAGGGAGTTACTTTTAGGTGAGTTTCACTTTCTTTTTTAATTCCCTACAGTCAAAAAGCCTTGTTAAATAAGCTCATATTTCTTTTACAATTAGAAAATATATTTTTTAAAAATTGGCCAACTGCTAGTTTTAATGTATTTTGGCAAACAATGGGGCATTCCTGTTTAACTCAATTGGTATTGTTTTTTTCCTGCTAACATTTCCTATAAGCCAGTGCCTTCAAAAATTTCAATTAATAGTTTAATGTTGGCTCTATGTCTCTATTTTAGTGAAACCCTAGATTACTATCCTGGGAGTTGTAATTAGGGAGACGTGTAGGGATACGAAGATATAATACAGAAATTATTGTGGTAGACATGGTTGCTTGGCTGACCCAAAAAACATTGAAAAGACTGGGATTTCCACTATTCAGGCTGGAGAAGTGAAGTCACAGGCACTTTAGACCTAGAGTTGGTCATGTGACACATGAAACCAAAGAAGTTGGCTGCTGCAGGAGCTTCTATAAAATACTTTTTTTCCCCCAAATAGATCAAACCTGGATGGCACTCTTTCTGTCTCTACTAATCTTCCAGCTCTTCAGTCAGTCATGAGGACATGATTTTTGCAGTTGTGGCAGCCAGTTTGTGAACCTGAGGTGACAAGATAAGGGAAAGATCAAGGAATATGCTGACCCTAACGTTGTGATGCTGCTGAGCAAAAGCCAGCTAAAGTCTACCTCCAGGCTTCTTGTTATAAGGGAAAAGAAAACCTTATTTCTTTAAGCCACTGTTTACTTTTTCATTAGTTGCAGTCATGCATATTCCCAATGGATACAGTGTTCAAAATGCTCAGATATTATTCTTTCATGAATTGAAGCAAATGTTTTATATCTTCCCTTACAAAGAAGTATTGCTTGAATCATTTTTAGGAGAGACTAAAATTCGAATTTAGAGTTCATCTAGTTAAATTTATTTTTTGATTTACAAAAATTAATATTTAGGGAAAATAAAGAATTGCCACAGGGTTATAAGACTAGTGGTTATTTTCTCAACAGCAGAATTTTGCGTGAGGATACCTTCAGGTGGCTATTTGTGTTGTCTACAAGTCATAAGCCATAAGAGTTACGGTATATGATGTACAATATGATAGATAAAAACATTCTACAGCATCTCAGTAGATAAACTTCCTGACAAGAAATATGTCTGCTTCTTACCCTGAGCATGGGAACTGTTGGCTGATAGATTCACAGAAGATATGAGTGTAAGAATGCTTGTCTGGGTGTCCTGGTAGCTGTTCTTCATCATAAGCACTTAAGGAGTCATTTTGTTGGATGATTTTGGTCACTGATAGAGGATGAGATATGCAAGCCTATGGCAGTCGACAAAGCAATGACCTCATTATTTTTGTCTAAAAGGCCAGCTCAATCCCTGCTGGAACATCTTTTTGGAATTTCTGTATCACTTACAGCTAACAGGTCTAGCCTATTTCTAAAATATCATTTTAGAATGAAGCTTAAAAACGAAGTGGGAGGAAGCTGAGGGTATAATATAGAACCTTATCCACCACTTATGTATTCTAATCACTTCATTTAAATGTGTGTGAAGAAGCCACATCATAAAATGACCTGAAAAATCAGAGCATAGAGCTGTAGCCTAAACACTTGTGATTCAGGTCTCAGCTCAAAAATAACCTTCAGTGGGACACTCCTTGATCCCTCAATCTCATGTAGTCCCATAGTCATTCTATGATGTCATTCCATTTTAGTTTCTTCTTGACTTTTACCATCTGATGATTATTTCACCCAATCTGTTCTTTGTTCATTGTCTCTCTCCCCTCTCTAGCATGTGAGAGGCAGCAGGACCCACTCTGTCTAGCTTGCTGCAGCATTCTGAGTGAAGGTGTCAGGCCCCGTAGTAGAAGTTCCGTAAATGTTTGTGGATTGGACCAAAGATGATCATGATACTCTCTGTGACAACTTTGGCTACTTAGTCAAGTGACTACATTGTCTTTTAAGGGTGGGAGGAATGATAGATTATCTCTCTTCATTTTGATTGGTGTGTCAGCCAAGTATTTGTACATCTTAGTCCAAAGAGTTACAATATAAACATGTAAAAAAATGTGGGAGCAATTAGAACTGGCAAATGCCCCAGTCACAATAAAATTTATATTTGTGCATGTGCATGTATATGTGGTTTATGTACATATACAGGTTAGGTTTAGTTGTTTTTGCCTGAGTGTCCAGTGGCCTTGGTTACTGAGGAAAAGATATATGTTTAAATTTTACCAGAATTATACAGATATTTTCATATTTCACTGAGTAATATGTTATACAGGTATTTTCACAACCTACAGTTGATTCTGTGCTCTATGCATGCATGTGATTTGGTCAGTGACACGAATGTAAAACGTCTTGTAAACCAGGCAAGCATTAGCCTAGCTTAGGAAACGTGTAGCAAGATTGATTGGAAGGAACCCTAGGCATATGCAACCACTACATAACAAGAGCAAGAGCTTGACACTGAGCCCAAGAGAAAAGAGCCCATAGGGAGTCCCAGAGCTCCCCACCCCACTCTCAGGATGTAAAGTCATGTGGGATGTGGTGTAGCAAGAGCCTTATTCTGCTCCAAAGAGCAGCTAAGCTGCCAGCAAACTAAACTTTCAGAGTAAGATAAAAACATTAATTACAGATGTCAAGATTAGAGTTTGCTTTTTCTGCAAATTCCATGGGGTCTCTAAGCAACTTGATCTTTGAATCCCTAGGGTACTAAAAATCTACAGAGAAGAGATTGTTATCTTAATGTTGCAAAAATCCCCACCTTGAGTGCTGCCAAGTAAAAATCCAGCTTAATGACACAAAGTAGAGGGAATATTTCTTGTCTCTTCTTTCTTTAAAAGAGGACTGACATTCAAACACAATTTAAGCTGACAATTATAACTGTAAATTCTTCCAAAATTCTATGAGTATGCAAGGTGCCTTGCCTGAGCTTAAGGAAATAAATATGTAATCACTAAAATTGGATTTTGATTTTAGAAAGCCTGTCTACATACTACTTTTAAAATGTATCAGTCAAAAAATGTTTGTCACCTCAACATAGAGGCACCTCCCAGAAGAGGTATTTGACTGCTGGAATGCAAAATGTTGAGCTCTCATATTTGATATTCATAAATGTGAAGTCACCTTCTCCTTTCTTCTTGCCCCAGTCCATTAATACAGATCACAGGGGATCCCTGGGAACAGAATACGGATTAAATTACCAGTGTCCAAAGTAGAGAATACTACTACTAAATTACTACTGTCCAAATAATATGTGTTTGTTAGAAAATATTGCTGTGAGTATAGACTCTCATATCACAGAAACATGGGTGTATAAGAAATTTAACACTTCTGCCGTGAGCCGAGATCGTACCATTGCACCGTTGCACTCCAGCCTGGGCAACAAGAGTGAAACTCCATCTCAAAAAAAAAAAAAAAAAAAAGAAGAAATGTAACACTCCATTTTTTTTAAGCACTGTGCTTCATATCAGTCCAGAACCCCCATTCTGTGGAATCAATTTGGTGGTGTGGAATAAAATTAGTCAGTTGTGGATAAAATCAGTCTTTCCAGATTAAACTCAGCAGTTTGAGCGTTCCTTTCTCTCTACCCTGCTTACTGGAGTGGCAGGTAGCATCATGGCATCAGGGAGAGAAGCCCACTGTCAGCCATTCACTAATTCCTTTGCAGTATGGGAAATGATGCAAAGCCTTGGGTGATGTGGTGGGCTGCCTTCAGCCCTCTTGTCCCTCAGCACACCATGTAGCCCTTTTTACATTATTTCTCTGTGCAAGGTTGCTGCCTCCCATGAATCCAGGTGAGAAGTGGGGTACAGATTTCCTCTGCTATCATATTCACAAACATACTCTGGCATTTTAGTACTTCTCCTTTTGCAACAAACACTAGCTCCTTTGCTGAGAGTCCTCTACCAGCATCTCAGTATTTAGTTTTTCTTTCTTCCTTTTCTCCCATATAAAAGTGTGTTTAGCTGTGAAAACCCCCCAAAAGTCTTACAACCTTCACAAAGTTGTGAGACTAATATAACGAACATTTGTATACCCTTTATCTAGATACAGCAATGGTTATCTCCTTTTTGTCTCATTTGCTTTATTTCTATTCTCTTTCTCTCTCTGTCTCTTCTCGTCTTTCTCTCTCCTTTTTCCCTGAATCAATGGAGTTAGTTACCTACATCATAACATTTCACCCTGAAATACTTCACCGTTTATCTCCCTAGAATAAAGCATTTTTCTACCTTATCAAATTTGGAAATTTAATACTGATACATTGTTATTACTAATATACATACATATCCAACAATTTTCACTTGTCCCAGCAATGTCCCTCTTAGAATGTTTTCTTTCTCATCTAGGATCCAATCTGAAATCATTTACTGCATTTAGTGATCACAGATCTTCACCCTTTAATTGAGAATATCAGCTCAAAGAATT